>NC_031769.1:78964693-79068783 GCF_001522545.3 Parus major
AAGAAAAAAAAGAAAAAAGGAGAAAGAAGATGATGATGACTGTCACCCTGAAAACTCAGCTTCTGAGCTTGCTGACATGGTTTTCTAAAGACTTTCCCAAGACAGTAACTGTAAACATAGATATGTGTACATTCTTTCTGTTACACGTCTTGTGATGGGCATGTCTCATGGGCATCTCACTGCCAGTGCAGTGAGAAAGTGTTATCCTGACCATCCAATCCCTGGCCATGGTCAGAAACCTATAAATCCTGGGAGGAAAAATAAACTCTCTCTTCTTTTCACCACACCTCGACCTATGTCCCTGTGATCTTTTCAGCACCAGTGGCAACAGATGGCAATGCTGATGACGGAGTTTAAATTTATTTTTGTATTTCTATGGCAATTTTCCTCTCCTGAAATGTAATTGTTTTAATAAATGGTCAACAACCCCCTCAGACTCTGTTCCACTAAGCAAAACAAATCAACTACTTTTAATTTCACTTCTTTAGGATAGTCTTCTCCTTTGATTAATCTAGTAAACCACAGGCTGCTTTTAGATAAAAATTTTGATACTTGAAAAAGGCTAATCTAAGCATTATATGTTATTTCAGAGGAAGTCCTGTCATTGTCTCAAATAAGAATTCTGATAATTCTACACTCCCATCAGATGACAGTTTTCTCTCCAAACTCACTACTGCCCCGTTTTGCCAAACTTATCTTAAAACAGCAGCACTTCTCACACACAACTCACAGGGATGGCTCAGATGCCTTCTCCAGATGACCATGCACACAGATTCCCCTTGTCATCTGTTGTCTCCTATTGGACAAACTACGGCAGCTGTTTATGGCTCCCTCTGTTCCTGAGTTTTCATTGTTCAATATCATTCTTACGTCGCAATAGTGACAATGCTCTCCAGCTTTCTTGTTTCCCTGATTAAATGAACCCATGCCAGCCCTTACCTCATGGCCAATATTGCATCTATGAAACAGGATCCCATTTCCAACAGTGCCACCAAAAATGATCTCTTTCCTTTCTGACAACTGTTAAACTGTCCCTTTTCCTCCAGCATTTTATCTACCTCACAATTCAGTGGCAATCTCTGTCATCCATACCTCCCTTTTTTAATGTACAGAAGTCATGTACAGATGCTAAACCTAGACATTCTCTGGATTAGATTCCCTTTTCTGAGAAACTGGAAATAGTAAAAAACCTCCAAAGCTAGAATTGCATTTCTCTATTGTCCCTATTCACACTTTCCTTCAAGATCTTTTCTAAGAGAATATCCAGTAGTTAGGCATTCTATCAAGAAGTTTCTTGGTGGATAATTTTCCACATTTGCTGGAAAATACATTGAAAAACTTCAACAAGTTCTGAAACAGATTATCCTCCATAAGAAAAAAACAAAAAAACACGCCAACTAACTAAGCTTGACTGGTTTTGCTGTTCTTTAATCCACTTGATAAAAAGAGCCCAAGAAAACCTGGTCATACACTGAATTTACAGAAATGGTATTTGTTACAGAACAACATATATATATGTTAAAGAACAGTGATATAGTCTGCATGTTCAAGGATTAAAGGCTTTATTACCTCTTGGTTCCTGCATATTTTTTGATTATCCAGTTTTAAGACTCATGTTCATGCAAATGTTTTTATGAGGATTCATGTAAGATTGTTTTCTACTATATGGGCTACAATTACATTAAAAAATGACACGTGAATTTAAAATAAAGCTGTGCTTCTCAAAATATCTTTTCTTAAAAAGAAACAAAAGGTTGATAAAAAGCTGATGCTTTGTCAAGGATATTCAGGGATGGGTAAGGAAGAGGAACCAAGACCATCTAAAAAACATCTCTATTTTATATATTAGGTTTAATGACAGAATCCATGAATTATCATGTGATTGTCTAAAATAAAAGATGAAGTCCCATAAACAGAATACTATTGAGAATCATTTTCTATAGTTTACTCAGTAAAATGATGACTTATAAAACATGGAATGGTCTCTAAAGGTAACAATAAATCAAAAGTGTAATGTTAGAAGTGTGATTTATTTTTTTCCTTAGTTTACATTTATCCTATTCTTTTCAATTCTAAAATATAAGACAGTTTCAACCAAAATCTGCCCTGGGACCTGAAGGACTGCAAAAATATTGTATGCTTCATCATTCTGTGTCTATGAATGTTTGTCTACATCTGAAATCCCAAATTTCATGGAAGCAAGGATCAGTAAAAAAAACCCATCTGAATGCACACATCTTCTTAACTATCTAACCTTGAAATTTATGGAACCAAGGGAGTATATTAACTTCCCAATGTAAGTGTGATGAACAATATGAGCCCCTGTCCTGAATTATAAAAATTTTATTTTGGACAGGGTCCATTTAAACTATTTTTCCTCATGAGTTACCTGTCAATATAACACAGTCGTCACATACATAAATTTACTGCAGTTGGCATTTTCAAATGCTCCTGGGTTTGTAACATCAAAGTTGGAACATTTTCTGGAGTATCATCATTCAGAATGTCATGTTGTCTTCTCTCAGTTTACATCAAAACTGAAACTCCAATTATTCTTATTTTTGATTTCCAGTTCAAATTCTGGTTTCTACTTTGTTATGTATTATTTTCCACTGCATTCTGTACTAAATGAATATAAATGGTGAATTTTGAATTGGACAATCTTTTAGTTCATAATCTCATGCTCTTTTCAGACAATAGGCACTTGGTAACTGAAAAAAAGTAAGGAGGGTTCATAATCTGCATGAATCTGGACCAGATACAGTGTGATTGTCCAGGGAAAAGAGGGGACATTAAAGATTATATATGCACAAGTGATCATGGTGGAACATCTAGCAGTGCTTAGCAGCAGGCAAAAATATTTTGGAGGATCCATAAAAATTCCAGCAAAACAGTAAAATTTCAGATTTTATATATCTATTTATATATATATGTGTGTGTGTGTGTGTGTGTGAACCTTTTTTAATTATTTTTTTTCAGTAGGAAGTATGAATTAAATTAAAGTTGCTAACCAAAAAAAATAATTTCCCTAAAAGTAAGTTCCACACAAAGTAAAATATATATTACAATATGAATATTTTAAGGAGTGTAGAAATTCAGAGTACCACCTGAGGGTGAAAAATAGACAAAACTTAATTTCCTGCTGAATGGTAGATGCCTTGCTTTGGTGAAGAGCTGGAATCAGTCATGGTTCTTGAAAATTTCCCAGGCTACAAAATGTGAAGCAGAATTAAAGAAAATCTAGTTATTTATGATTTAATTATTTCAGGCTGATAAAATGTAGTGCTGATTTAGCAACCACATTTGAAGTGCTTTGCAAACATTATCTAATTTGTTTAGAAATGTGTCTCTCTTTTCTGGGTTTTTATTTATGCCACTCTTTGTTTTGGATAAATGTGTTAAATTAAAATTAGCCACTCCAATAAGAGATGCGGTAGAAAAAAAAACGCAGTAAAAGGTAAGAGGATTCAATGTAGCAGCACAGAGCAGATTCTAATATTAACAACTATTATGTCAAAATTCAGGTTTTGAAGGCTGCAGCACTGCAGGGCAGACTATATCATTAAGGCACATCTGTGGAGGTGGCAGAGAGAGACTACTGAAAGCACTGAAAAATAGCTTTTTCCCTAAAAGAGGTGTAACACACATATCTTAGCCAGCTACTCAAGTCAGGTAGGGATACAATGACAAAAAAACACACACAGACAGAAAAATCTAGGGCTTGAGCAATGCAAAAGCTGCCGTACTTTATAGTTGCTACAAATGCTTCTGCCTAATTAGAGCAGAGCATTTTCACCTGCATCTCTACAGTAAATATAAAGAGGTTTCTAATCTGTCATCTTGAAAGACTTGAAAGTTTTCATTACATTGGTCTTTCCATTAATTCATATGTCAAAACAACTACAGATATGAGATTCAACATATCCCATGTTAAAAGCACAGTGTAAGTCTCAGCTGACTTAAATTATTTCAGATCTAAAAATATGCCTACCCCAAGACCAATTTTGTATTACTAAACTGTTGTGATATTTCTTACTAAGTATATTAAATTAATAATATTCTATGAGGAAAAATTGTATAAAAAATTATTCAAAGAACAGTACATTTATTTTTTCATAAGCTTACTTTTAATTTCTACTAATTTTCAATTATTTTTGCCTTATTTTTCTATAAAGTTTGTTTCACTAATGAGGAAGAGAAATAAAATGTAAGATTTCTGTAATAAATTCCTCACGATGGATGTAAATTAATTACAAGTTACCAAAAAAAGGGGGGGAAGGTATATATTTGCACTCATTTTTAAGCAGTGTTCTTTTTCTTAATGCAGTTGAGATTTAATTTACCCTTGTAAGTGTCTGCAGCTAAGGTAGGCAGATTTTGACACCAATGTGACCAGATAGCTTTTGGGGCAATCAAAGCTTGCTGGAACTTTCTTTCTGGTTTTTTTTTTAACTTAAAGTTCTCAAAATATATACTCCTGTCTGGCTGAACATTTGAGTTATGACTCAGGTCTTGATCTGAGCAAACAAGAACTAAGAAAGGAAGTGGCTTATAAGGCTTCTTCATATGTGCTTAAAAAGTATCCAGTGCTTCCCAACGTGTCTAGATGCCTAGAATACTGCTGCAAGTGAAGAGCTGGCTGCTTAGACCTTGGGTGACACCAATACTGTCTTGAAAGTACTTTTTTAGTGGGTATTTTGGTGGTTTGGATCACCTTCAGACAATTCTCCACCTCTGGCTGAATGACATATGTACTCAGGTATATGTGGACATATATAAATACTGTGTGTGCATATATGCGCTCCCCAGTGAGCCATGGGTACTGCTCCAGAAGCCTACTTGCTTAGCACACTGTCACTGACCTGTTGGTGTTGGAATCCTTACGAATCTGGGCACATCCTTATAATGAGACGTGAGGACCAAATCAGAAGCCCAGCCATCACATGCAGAGGCCTAAGTGTTTGTCTGTCAAAACAAAAAAACAAAAGACAGACTGCATCTAAAATACTTATCTCCACCATGTATATGTGCTACAATAAGAAGTTCATTATGTCAAGCTTGGCTTATGAGCCCATTTTCACTATTTGATAGCAAGCAATATAACCAAGATTTGTTGGAATGACTGAAAGTGCCTTAGAAGACGTTAAGCACAGCTATAGCATACTTCATTTCATTTTCTGAGTGAGGAATGCATCTTTCTGATGCTCACTACTGACACAACAGTCAGTCTTTATTGCTACTTAGGAAAAAGACTTTGTAAGAATCTCATTGCCACCTAGACACTTCTTTCTATGACTGTCAGGATGTTAATGATAAATGTGTGACTCCTGGTAGCAAGGTACAGCAAAATAATTTTCCTGGATGCATATATTAATCAGTACATCTCTAAGTATAAGTATAAGTATATAGTAGTCAGTTTAATAAACATATATTGCTGGATATATTTTTCTATTTGTTTATTTTCATTAATTGATGACCTATGATAATTCAACTTTTTCTATATATTCTCAATTAATTAATAAATATAGCACACCTATTACTTGTTTGCACAATAAAAAACAGGTCATAAAAAACATCATAAGGAAAATATTATGAATCTTCAACTATGCCAAGCAGCTGGGTTGAATTGTATCATAAAACAACCAATTCAGTCATATAACTGTTTCATTTTCTCATCCTATGTCTTACGGGAAAGATGGTTCAAAGTCTCATTTTGTTAAAGAATGTATTATTAGTATTAATCTAAACTTACTATTGCACAGCATAGTACTTTTTTCTTTTTCCTGTATCAATATTTCCTTCTGGCTTAACAAACTCCTCCACAGTTTTTGGTCAAGAAAGTAGAAAGGAAAGCGAAGGTCTTTCACAGAGGGATCAAGTGTGTGTCATTCAGTCTTTGTTTAGTGAGATTATTAAACCAAATTCTGTTAGTCACTGTTTGCAAGAAGTTTTGCACTTTCTCTGAGCAGTCTCTGTACTCCTTTTAATACAAATTTCATTCTGCTGAATGTGGATGATCACAATGTATGTAGGACTCTCCAAGATAATTTTCTTCTAGGACTTTTTATTAATATTTCTTAGTCTCCTGCCAATTCATCTGATATGTTTAATTATATTTCCTTTCTCTGGACCACATCACACTGATAACTTATAACTCATCTTGATTAACTCAAACTTTTCTCTTCCACTGTCATTTCCTTTTCATGAACCTTCCATTTATAGAAGAAAATTCTTTTATCAATCCATAGTAGCAAGGCATTCTTGTTCTTGCATTTTATACCAATTGCTATTTCCCTTTCTAGTCTTAATTGCTTTTTCTTTGACAATATATTCCAAGTCGCACACACTGTAGAGGTCAAAGTCATCTATTTGCAGCTGCCTAGATAACTTCTTTCTTTTGAAAAGTTAATGCTTCAAGAACTACTTTTGATACATTAAAACATCAAGTTTTTAGTTAAAATCATTGCTACTAGACTCACTTGCACACTTTACTATGTTTCTGTACTTACTGAAACCCAAAATTGGAGGTAAACCATCCTAACAGGTAGGCCACTCCATATACACTGATGGGTACCCATGAGGAGGATCTGACTGCCTTAATTTCTCCTGACATTTCCTATGTCTCTCTTTCCACTTCCATACGATCCTTCTCATAGCCATTTTGCTGCTGCTATATATTCAACAATGATGTCCCATTTTCTGCAAAGAGAAGCTGAATGCTGTTTCAACTAGCCACTCCTGTAGTTATTTTGACCCTTCATCACTGATTAGGATGAGCTCGACTTCATTTAATCATCTTCTTTCTTAACGTTCTGACCTTCCCTATAAGATTCATGATGATCAATATTTTCTCAGGGTTTTTTTCATCCAAGTTTCCAGGCTTTTATTAGTATCCTGTTTCAGCTGCCTAGGTATTCACCTAAATCTATTGCTCTCCCCTACAGAATTTCCTTTGTGCATGTCAACAAACTCCAAGTACTGTAAATGTTTTCTTCATATCCTTCCAGAGCCTTGGACAGATGAATCCTCTCAGTTTAACCTCTGAATTCCTTTGTAAAACCCAAATCCATGATTTTGAACTAGAAAGCATTATGTAGTAGCCTGGGTTTTTAAACTTCCTTTCGATTTAAGCTGAACAATTCCAAGCTACTGCTTTGTGTACTTAGCACTTATAAGCCTTCCAGAATAACTTTATTTCTTGACATTGTATCACTCTCAAATGAAAAATTTTTTTAGCTTTTGCAAACAGAAATGACATTGCTCTTCTTCACAAAGATTTTTTTGTGTTATCCATATCTAGGAAATTAAAAATCTGGTAAGCACAGAAATATAAATACTTGTAGTATTTATAATAAAATGAATGAAAGATTTAAGTTCTTGGAATCTATAGAGTATTTTTATATTGTTGCAGCAGTAGTAATTTGTTGCAATCCTTTCCCAAAATTTAGAAATATACTATTGCAGTGCCTCTGCTCCTCCTCTGCTCCTCCACATGTAGCTCAGTTATGGCTGGGCCATTTCAGTGGGAATATTTGACCTCAACAATAGCAATTTTTGTATTTTTCTCTGTTTCTATCAGAATCTCTTTTTTTCACCTTACATCTATCTTTCTTATTCTGTATGGCAGGCATTTAATTTTTCCATTCTCTGGTTCTGCTCTGCATTTATGACTGGAAGTTCTTTAACAGCAATCTCCACTAGAAAAACTCAAACAGACTTGTGATATTTGTAACAGGCCCTTCTATTTCCTAAGTATTTTACTTTCAGTTTTCACTTACAGTCTCTTTGGCATTATTCACATTCTGGGGGCATTGCTGCCCTTATCAGCTCTCATTTTCTTTGTCTGCTCTGATGGAAAGAGTCTTCTTTCTCCTTGTTGTTGTCACCCCGTCTCTTACCTGATTCCCTTTTTACTTCTCCAGCACAGCTAAACTTGTTCCTCGGGAGCAAAATACTTGTTTATCTTGGGAATTAGCCAAGCCAGACAGGATACAATTGCAAACTATTGGTTTGAGCCTCCATACTGTAAAGAAGAGAGGGAAATATGGGAATTTGCTGCTGAAGTGGGATGAAGACTACATGTGGCAGAATCCCAAAAAGCAGGTGCTCTTTACTTCTGCTTAGATCCTGTCAGTCAGTTCTGATTAGTTGTCTTATTTAATTAACATTTATGAAATTACAGGCCTAAGAGTGCAGGCTTTAGTCAGGCAAGCCTCCTACTGAGTTTTCAAAGTGACTTTTCTACAAGTTTTTCCTTACTAGAGTTCAAGATCAAGTACAAGAAAAGCAAAAGAGACTTTCCACTCTTTTGTATCTGGACTGATTCCCACAACATCTGCAAAAAGCATTCTTAAACAACTTGTTAATTCACTAGAATTAACAGAAGCATCACTATGACTAGTTTACTGGATCAGTTCTGTTTCAAAAAGAGATGAGGGCATTACCTTGCTAAGCCTCAGCAAAATTAGAGTGTCAGGCACTACTCCAGAGTTTCACAAGTCTTATTTCTAACTCAAGAGTTTAGTTATCAGCAAATACAACTTGCATTGATGAGATGTAATATTAAGTTTTATATTTATGCAATACCACAGAGATAACCATCAATATTTACTTTATATTAGAAGCTTCTTTTGGTCCAGGTTTGACCCTATTCACTCTGTGTAGTCTCCTGCAAAATGGTGTAACTTCATTAAAGACTTCTCAGAGCCTGGGTTTGACCGATGGTGGAAAAGACAAGGGAAATGCTAAGGTTCTTCAGAAATGTCAAGCCCAGTGATGTAGCAGTGATGACTTTCATTTTTTTCAATTTTGTTAACTGCAGTTTTGAATCAGCTTTACACTGAGAAAATAATGGATCTGTTTCTGCCGACTGTAATAACAGTTGTTCATGAGGTCTATTCCGGCTATGAGCTGAAGGCTTGCAAAGTCAATGAAAGTTTATAAAATGCTTTGATAGCTGTTAATAACATAAACTGAGAGGTAAAAGAGAGAGAAAAGAGAGGAAAAAAAAGTACAAATTATATCTGTCTGCAGATATGATAAAAGGACTTCACTGAAACCATCTTTAGCCAGAAAAAAAAGCAGAGTGGAAATGAATGAACCCAAACTGGTGTGTTGGAAACAAAGTATGTTCAACATCTGCCCTTAATCACTGCCTTTTTAATCATCTTTAAAGAAACACTTTGAAGGGAACAGGTGGACACAAAATCCAACCATCAAGAAGGCAAATAACTGATTTTTTTCACTCCAGAGACTTCAGCCTTTGATTTTGATCCCTGAACTCATCTCCCTAAGGGTGTTTCCAGATTAGCTCATTATAAAGTTAACAAAATCCTCTTTCTGATTAATGTGAAGACTTCCTTTTCTGTTATCTGCCTCAAGGGAATGAATTTGGTGATTAAACTTACAGGGATTGAGCTCCAGCCTTGGACAGTAAAAGGCACTCAAAAAATTGGGGGGGGGGGGGCGGGACGGGCCGGGAAGCAAGAAAGTAAAATCAGAGCTCTCCTCTCTTACCAGATATAATTTTTCTTATTTTGTGTTTGTTTCCTTAAAAAAAAATAAGAAAACTACCATCTTTCAATGAACTAAAATACAGAAATAGCCTTGTTTTCCCTATGAAATATGTCCCTACAGCAACAAATTGCTTTTACTGCTAGCTCCTGACATTTAAAAAAGGGTCTTTGGAGATCCTTCACCATAGTTTTCAATTTTGAAATCAAATGTGATATTTTTTTATTTTTAATAATTATTTCTTATTTTAACATGTATTTTCTAGATTCTGTGAAATGAGTACAAGTAAACTTCAGAGTACTCTACTTAAAATCTATTTACCATTTGACACACTGTTACAATGGAGTTGCAGTGTGAATATTGATAATTCACTATGGTTATTTATCCTTTTTATCGTTGAATAAAGGCATTTTTGCTGAAGCTCAAGTATAACTGAGCAATCCACAGGGACTCTAGATCTGCTCAGTCATACCATCAAACAAACCATCTTTTGTGGGCTGTGGCAAAAGGTCTGAGGAGCTGAGACTCAGCGGAGAAATAAGAGGATATCAGACCACAGAAACAAAGAACACTGTACACATTGCAGCAGCTGTTGTCCAATCCACATTCATCCATTCCTGGAAAAGTTTTTGCCTTTGCTTTCCTTACCAGAATACATTTGCTGCTGACTAATGAATGCTACTCAGAATAACCACATTTTGCTGTAAGTGAACCACAGACACTATGGTTCCCTCATGACTACTGATGGAGAATGTATTTGAAACAGAAGTTCTCATTAAATAGCCTTATGATAGCTTAAAATATAGTTTAATTTGATAAACAGGTGGGGAGGCTCATGGAGAACTCTGTGTTGTATATCTGCTGTTGTATGAATAGTGTAAAACACTAAGGGTCTTCCTGATCATGTCTGAAAAATAATTTCTATGGGTAAATGAAATGTCCAGCAGTATGAAATATTACCACAGAATATGAAAAATTACTCTTTTTTTCATATGTAGTGGGACTGCATTAGAAGCACAACCCAAAATGAAATTAATCTGCAATCATATGATCTTGTTAACACTTAGGTAATTTCTCCATGAATTATTTACAACTTGCTGCTACTTACACATGTTCTCTACTGCCTACATGATTCAGGTTATTTCACCTTCCTTTTGCACCATCATGCACTTCCCACGGTCTTGCCACACTCTTATTACTTACCTCATTCAAACATTTATTATGTTTCATTTTAGACAGAATTCATTCCAGAGCATATGTCTCTACTCAAGACTTTAATTATATTTCAGCAAGTAAAGTTTTGAGAGCTTTGAGTTAGATGCATCACTTGGTAATTTTTACAACACCCGGTATAATAAATATCACATTCTGGTTTATTTTAATATAGGTTTTTCTTTATTATAGGAATATATGTCTTGTCTCCTCCTTAGATGACACAACTATTTAAATCCTCATTAACGAGTATATTTAAATAAAGATATCTGCCTTATGATAGCTTGCTATATGGTTGAAGGGAGTTCCATTGGCTGGCTGTTCATCACAGTGAAACAGCACTGATATTTATTGATTATTGAACCTTCCCTAAGCTGAATATAAATTATTTCCTTACCAACCATAACTATAATATTTTTAGTTACTAGTAGATTTGTGTTGTGAATCTAAGGTGATTTGGTTTCATATGTCTGTAGGTATGCAGTACCATAAAATGCAAGTACTAGCCAGCTATGAATTGTTTATTTCTTAATGTTTTTAAATCATTCTGAAATTTTTTGCACTGAAATTATTCCATATTCCTTTTTAGCCTCTAATGCTCAAAATTATATTCTTTAAAAAATTAAACTTGTTACTAAATGTTTTATATTGCTTCTGAGTTTTTAATTTTAAACCTATTTTTCTTCTGTATGCTACATTTGCAAGTTGCGGTGGAGTCAAATAAATTAAGTAGAGTGAAAATAAGAAAAAATCATCCTTTGCAAAATGACCAACCACACTCATACCTGCAATTTATTGATGTAGTGGGTTTAGTGCTGCCTAGAACTGCTAGTGTATCTACCAGAATTATTTACTTATTTCCTGCTGTGAAATATGAATTAGGAGGAGGGCAAAGCAGGCTTAAAACGTAAAAGGTATAAAGAAAACTTTATTAACAGAAATAAAAGAATAATAATAATCAGAATAAAACCTCTAGAACACTTCTCCTCCCCTCCCCACAACTTCTTCTCTTTCTCATGGACAATGTAGAGACAAAACATGGGATTTTCAATCAGTTACCACCTCTACAATAGTTTTTCATCAGTTCTTGTAGGGGGAGGAGCTTCTCTCATCATGCCATGGAGACTTCTCCACAAGAAACAGTTCTCTTGTAGCGTCAATGTCACAGCGAATCAGCCCCCTGGGAAAGGAAAATCTGTTTGCAGAGTGAAAGTCTTGCAGCTTTCCCAAAGCTGCTTTCATGGGCAATGTCAACTTATGGGCTATTTTAAGGATGAGCTGTTCTAGCCTAAAAAACCTACATTATCTTATCTGTGGGAACAGAGACTTTTCTTCATCTATCCCAGGGCAAAGTTTCTCATTTTTCTCTGTTTAAGCTTCTCATTGGATTACAGTTATTCAGCATCCACATGCTCTAGCACAAGTGCTCTTTTCTCATGGGCTGTGGACGAATGCTGCATCCCCCCATGCACTTCATGAATTACAGAGAAAAAACACAAAGTCTGATATATCAGAAATATATGCTTACCACAGCCTTACAAAGAGAATTTCAGTTTAAGACTAAGGCATCTCCTCAATCCTCTTTTAACTACAATTTGACTCTTTCTTTACTGACCTCAGTGTCTCATGCTTTCCTTATGTGTCTTCACCCTTTCCTTTTTCTGATTCGGGAGAGAATTGGTGTTTGTAGGTTCATTTGTTCTCAAGCTTTATCAACCGAAGCAGTTCTTATAGAGTTCTGCAGCACTGAAAAGTTGATCTCATCCAGGTTGTGCATCGAGGGTGTGGACATGATTTTCTGAACCTGAGAGAGTTTCAGGCTCTCAGGGGCTGATCTGTTGCCAAGGTGAAGTCTTTTGGGAACTTCTTCTCTCTCAAGCGCTGTTGTGTAAATAAGGTTTTGGCTTCTCAAAATAATGACACAAATGTTCTGAGAGTGTTTTTCTCTTGTCCCACCAATGGGATAAGGCAGGCGTTGTTCTTTGTACCAATCAGGTTAACCTGTACTGGAACACCTTATAAAAAGGGTTGAAAACCCCGAAATAAAGGCTTTTGCCTCCTGAAATAAACCTCGGCTGCTGCTTGTGTTTGAATCCTCGCTCTCTACTTCATGTCCACTAGCAACATCGGGGGGATCACTCACCGTGCCTCTCGCTGCTGCTCACGGGGTCTCTGCCGACATCGTGCGAGCCGTGCCGGCCGCCGGCTCCACTCAGCGCTTTTCTTCATGCGGAGTGCCGGAAACAAAAAAAGCTGCTGCTGCTGCTCTTTTTGTCCTTCTCTCCACAGCACGGCTGGCTAAAAGCAGCTAAACAAACAAAGTTCACTGTGAGCCACGCCAAAGCCGAACGGCCATGCACCATTGTCTCAGTCACACCAATTTTTCAGCCCCACAGTCCCGGCCACGCGGCTGCTCCCGGACCAGGCCAGGGGCAGCCACTCCCGGCCCCTGGCCGCTCCGGGCCTCAGGGCCGCTCCCAGCGCTGACAGAGCCTCTGGCTGGCATGGCCCGGCGGTGCCGCTGGAAAAGGACCGGCGGGCTCTGCCGGGAAGGGGCCCGGCCCCTCCGGGAAGGGGCCCGGTGGATTCCCCGGTGAGGGGCCCGGCAGCCCGCGCACCTCCCCTCAGAAAATCTCAGCCGGGCCACAGGGGGCCAGCCCAGCCCGACCGTGCAGACTTGCCCAGATTTAAAACGTGAATTTCACAGAAGCAAATCTAGCTTTTAAAAGGGTTGTCAATTCTAAGAGCTAGCCATCTATTGGTTTTTGCTAGGCATAGAGGAAGCTCTTAGCAGCTTCTCTCAGAAAAATCATTTCTGTGGGTGACTTCTTTCCTCCTCACTAAATCTCAATTAATGCAAAACCAGCACAATTGGCAATATTTTCTTCTATATATAAAATTCTAAAGAGTTTTGTTCCCAACAATGCTTGCCAATTGAAATTATTTTTTCATTATATTCTGAAAAAAATAGTTGTACAAAGCAATCTCCAGAGACCTTTGAGGTTTACATAAATGGAATCTAAGGTGGTATCTCAGATCAAATGAAGCAACATATTGATTCTCCTTAAGAATTCTGATCATTGATTCAGCAGTGCACTCACATGATGGTGCTGTAGGTAAACATTCATGGTTAGGGATCCTCAGACTTATATCCTTCTGGCTGAAATGGATATTATAATGGACAGAACATCATGTGTAAGAAAAAAGGTGAAGCAGCAACAAGCTGCTAAAGACAGGGGGGATTTACGCGGTTTTTTGTAACAGTTCAGACTGTGCTACTGGCTGTCTGAATCTGACAAAAAAGTACAGACGGAGCAGAAAGAAACCATTCACATAGAATAACTCTGTGACAGCTACTGGTTTTATTCTTAGTCTTTGTTTTAGTTTAAAAATCAAGAAAGAGATTATCCATTAGCAGGAGATTATTATTTTTTTGCAGATAGGGATTCTACGCAAAAAGTAGTATTCATAAAAAAAGAAAAAAAAGGGGAACTTTTTATTTTTGCTCAGGAAAACTGTTGATGTTTCTGATTTCTCTATTTTCAGGAACTTTTGAAGTGCTGTTGGTCCCATGAGAATGGGAACTCCCCTTTCTTTCTACCTCTAACACAGAGACATATGTATGCATGAACAGACACTCACACATCTGTTCATGCTGGTCCATTTATTTTAATTATTAATTCCAGATAGGTTTCAGGTTAGTCAGGAATACTCCTAAGCACTCCTGGGAATGGTAGTACAAAAAAGACCCTCTGAAAAATCCTGGAATTAGCAATTATAGGAAAATGGGAGGAAAGGACTGAAGAGGTTCTTTGCTTAGTCTGAAGAAGGCTAAAGAAAATAAGCAGAGTTATCGTGTGCCATCTGTTGGGAAAGGATTGGGAGGAAGAATACGGTCATGAAGTCTTTCCTAAGAGTCATGTAATGTGAGGTACACAGATATGAGAAGGAAATAAATAATAATTATGAGTGGATTGGGCAGCAAAGTCCACTTGCAAACCTCAAAGCATGATGGCAAAAGTGTCAAGGATGATAGAAGTAGGGACTCTTTGGTGTGTTGTCACATGCATTTACTCTCACTGAAAAGCCTGTCCAGACAACACAAGAAGGTCTTTCTTTACCGTTGTTTTTTTTATTTGCAAGGACTATTCAGGTGGATGATGGACAAAGTGCATATGAAGTTTCATTGTCTTGTGGAGAAATGATCTTGTTACCACAAGAATTCTTTGTGGCTTCACAAAAGTGCTAGCACACATAAGTTACTCCACAAGAAAAATACAGTTTGATCAACACCAGTCTATGTATGGAAAAAGGCAGGGAGTTTCAACTGCAGAATACTATCTGATGCTTTAGCACATTGCCTCATTAAATACCTCTGAATTTTAAGTTCCCCCTTTCTCCATCCTGCTCCCCAGGACCTACATTTTTTAACATTGCAATCAAAATTGTGCATGAAAAGAAGAAAAATCTAATTTTAAAGAGTATTTTTGTCTGTATTATGAGAACATATGGTTCTACATTTTTTTCAACCATCATTTTACTGTAAAATTTTTTCCTAGCAGATATAGAAGATATGCAGACCTAGAATTTAAAGGAAATGTAATGTAATATAATGCAATTGCTAAGATAGAATGACAATAATCAAATTTCTTTGAAGTCATTAAAAAATGAAAGATTTTCAAGGATCATAATATAGTAGAACATGAAAATTAAATTTGGCCTAGCAGAGTACATGGACACATCACTTCAGAACAAAAGACCTTTGAGTACATTATACTAAAAAAAAAAAGACAGTTTGCTATACAGAGCAAGCAAACAGAAGGATAGATCAAATATATTTGGAGACATTTGGATGTTTAAGTGGCACAGATTTCTTTGAACATTTGTTACTCTTCTCTAGGTGTCCAGCAATCAGTCACAACACCACATCTGGTCCAGAAGTCACTTTTTAAACTATGCTGATAAAAGTGGATAATGCTGCAGGCACCCAAAAGTAATTGTGATTCCTAAGTAATGGAATATTTATCACACTTTAGTTCAGATTTTTTGTCATAGACATTTCAAAAATCACACTGAGATCACTGATAAGTTTGTACATTTAGGAAAGGACCTTAGGAAATCACTTATTCCCAACTCCCTTATTAAAGCTCCGTCAATATTCAATACCGACCAGGTTGCTTTGTCCAACCAGCTCTTGAAAACCTCCTTAAAGCTATTTGAGACATTTGTGAGTAAAATCTGTCATAGTAAAAGCCCTGCGAGAACTCCTTGGACATTTCCTTCTGGATTGATTCAGAAAAAGACTAGCTCAGAGATACTTCACCAAGAAAGTTCCTCAGGAATTTTCCAAAGGATATAATTTTAACAGAACTGCAATGATATTGTTCTGGTCTAGAAATGAGAATAGGTTGACTGGTTCTACTGACTGTATTTGGTTTTGAATCAGTGTTAAACAATTCGTGTGGTGGGAGAAACATTCTGTTAGACACCTGTCTTTTCTTTTTGTTTTGTTTTTTTTTAATCTCTAGAGTCTTTAGTGGGGCTCCTTTTTGAAAGTACAGAAATACTCACAGCTTCTGTTTTAGCAAAACATGGTTCCTGCACTGACATCAACTCCTAATCCCCTGGTAAGAGTTTTCTTATGTTGTTTTGTTGATACAACAATGGGCTAAAATTTTAGTGAGGCAGCTCTTCCTTAAGGAAATGAACATGTATAAGATTGTTGATCTTTATTCTTAAGTAACAGGCAGATAATTGTTTTGGTCCTATTTGGTTTTGGTGCTCTTAAGAAGTGCTGTGCTACATTTTGAAAACATAGGAAATAATTTGATTATATGAAAAGAAATTCATAATACATTTATTCTACAGGTAGATTTAATTTCTTATATTATCTTCTATTATTTCTTTTTAAAGCACATTTCCCCTTGCTTGCATATGTTAGACTTAATATCTATGAAAAATTAAAATTGGTACAAAAATTTTCTTTGCAATATGTATGGCATCGCATATGAAAGCACAGCAAAGAACAATCACTTAAATGATTTTTCATCTCTCTGGTACTTAAGAATACATATTCATGAAGAAGAAATTTTGAATTAAGCTAAGGACATTATAACATCAATAAATGTTTTCTCATAATATGATATGTACAATTTTTTTCATGTTTTTATCGTCTTTCAAAATAGAATAATACCACTTTTAGTAAATGAAAGAAAATAATTACTTGTATTTAACTAAACATACAAGGCAAGGGTTGAATTTTTTCAAAGACTTCACTGGTTTACATTAAAACTCTCAAGAAGTGTTTAATTGTAAAACTGTTTCCTCACACATCAAAATATATAGTTTTAAATTTTTTTTCTCATGTATGAATCTTAAATATATTTTACCTGCATTAAACTTACTGAGAGCATGAAACTATAGCCTAATGTTTGTGCATACAGGAAAGCAGCAAGTCATATATGGAAGACAAGCAAGAACATGCTCATTTTCAGCCTATGGATTCATGCTTCCTGGGGGATGTTTGTGTTTGGCTTTTTATTGTTGGTGGGGGGCTTTTTTAAGCCTGGGAAATTTTGATTTTAGCTTGAACTCCAGGACAGCATTATAAAATATAGTTGCAGTGTCAGAGGGTCTAAGTATATAGACAGAACAACTAGTTCTGTGGTGTGTCACTGTAGGACATGAAATGATTCACACAGACACGGCTCAATGTATGATAGGGAAAAAGACAAGGTTTATTTCTGTGACTCTAGTACTTACAGATTCTTGACAATGACATGGGATTGGATAGTTAGGTTACTACCTTCCCAATCACACTGGTTGTGAGAAACGTCCTTCAAAAGACATTTCTTTAAAGGAATGTATAAACATCTATGTTTTTAGTTACTTTGAAGGGAAAGTGGCTACAAACTATGAAAACAGGATCAGAAGGTTTAATTCGCAGGGTGACAGTGGTGGGTTTTAGTGCTAGCTAAAATAACCAGAGTACGAACTCATTTTTTGCTGTGAGATATGGATTAGGAGAAGGGCAAAACAGGATTAAAATTTAAAAGGAATAAAGAAACTTTATTAACAGGACTACAAGAATAAGAAACCAGAATAAAGCCTCCAGAACACTGTTCCTCCCCCTACCCAACTTTTCCCAATTGACACCGTAGAGACAAAACTTGGGATGTTAAAACTGTACCAACTGTACAATAGTCTTTTCATCAATTCTTGTAGGGAGAGGAGTTTTCTCTTGTCATTCCAAGGAGAGTTCTCCTCAAGAAATAGTTTTCTCGTGGTTTTTCATTTCTATGAATAGCAGCCACCTGGGCAAAAATTCTGCCATCTCCTCCCATTTTCATCACCCTTTTAAAGGCGTGCTCATGGACCATGAACTCAAGGGGTATATTTTAAGGATGAATTATTCAAAGGCAAAGGTTCTTTCCATCTGTCTCTGTGATCATCTCTGGGAACAGAGGTTTTCTTCTTTTATCCCTGGGGGAAAAGGGTCTTCTTCAGCTCTTATCTCTTTCTCTGTTCAAGCTTCTCATGGGATCACGGATACTCCCACATCCGCTTGGCCTCATCAGTGGATGCCTCTGCTCAAATCTACAGCTTGAATACTTCAATCCCCCAATACTCTTTCATGAATTAAGGAGATATTATCAGTATATTATTGTCCATCTCCATAAGCCTACCAAAAGAATATTTCAGCCTATTAGTGCATTTCCATCTGAAGCTTGACTCCTTCTTTACTGACCTTGGTGTTTTAACATTGTCTTTCTACACGTTGTCACTTTTTTTCTCTCCCTTGAGAGAGGATCAAGGTCTGCAGGTCTCATCTGTGTAGTGAAAGGATTAAATCTGGCCTAGGCCACGGCAGGTAGTTACAGTGTCGGATTCCAGGTGCCTCTCTCAGCCCAGCAGCCATTGGGAGGGAGCTGACGGTCCTCACCCTGAAGCCGTCTGTGCGGGCCTGAGGGAGGGGGAGAGGTGTCCGCGAGTGTCAGCAGCCTTGGCTCAACCCAGCCCGGGGCTGGGGGCCCGCCTCAGAAGGGCCTCAGCCACTCCACTGGAGCAGGACCCAGAGGGCTTCCCAGGAGAAGCCAGCACCACAGCCCAGCCTGGCCTGGGGAAGGTCCTGCAGTCTCCATCCCCCACCCAGGAGCCACTGGAGTTAGGCCCAGCTGCCCCCAGGCCACACAGACCACAGGGGAGGGAGCCAGCCACACCAGAGTTCTGCTACCTTTCAAGGCTGGAAAAAAAGAGAGAGAAGTTCCCGGGCTTGGGTTTTTAAAAGGTGTTATTCACAAAGGTAAACTTGCTTTTCAGTGGTGCAAAATGCTGTCAGTTCTCAGAACTGGCCAGCTTGATCTCAAGCACAGAAGAAACTCCCAGCAGCTTTTCTCAAAGAAATTACTTCTGTGGGTGGTTCCCACTTCTTTCTCAAAACGCCAAACTGCCACAGGTATGTTTTATTGCATTAAGCTACATGGTACATTACTGGTACTTACTTTTAATTGTCTAGATCTAATTTGTGTAAAAGAGGGTTGAACTGGTGATAAGACAATTCTTGTGAGAAGACAATTCTTGTGATCAAGATCTGCACCTCCCATGCTTTAGCTACTTACACAGACATTCAACAAACTTCATCAAGAAAATATATTATGATGCTTTATGGTTGAAACAAGGAAATGGCAATTCTTTTTTCAGCTCAAGTGTAGCTTTATAACTGGGTAAAACTCTGTTCAAGAATTCCTCAATCTTTTTTACTCCTACATCTCGGTACATGTAGTCACACTTCATGACCTCACAGTCAACGCTTTGCAGCAACTCATCCTCAGATTCAGAAGTGCTCCAAGATACTTTCTGTGTGTTTTCCAGAGACACAAAAGTAACACCTATGACCCCAACAAAAACAGTGTTCTCTGATTTGGTCATAGGACTAAGCAACTGAGAAGTTGCTGCAAAAAATTGGCAGACTAGATGAGTTAGAGAAAATGCTGAAATACTTCAAGACTTTATCTCTTAAAGAGCAGAGGGAGAAGTGTGAAGATCAAACAGATGGAGGTTGTCAAAAGTCTTTATTAATGTTTGATTTTATGTATCACACTATATGAGACACTTATACACTCAATCTTTTCACTGCTCCACATATACATTAGATAGGGTCTGTGTTGTCTGGAATGGCTGATAAAAATAAAACATTTTTTGTAATTGCAAGAAGAGAAGTAGTAAGAGTTACGACACAGGAAGAAGATTTATAATGCCGCCACAGGGCACATAACAAACAACTAGTAAAACAAAAGAACATTAAAGGCCAGAGGATGATGGCTTCATTGTTCATCAAGATCTACCCTCACCATATGGTCTACAATCTCTGATTGTTTTCACCTTTCCCCATGTTTTATTGTCCCTTCATGTTACACACATAAAATGTTAGGAAAATTAACTACTGGCACATTCTGATAAGATGGTTTTCAAACATAAAATGAAAAACCTTTCAGCATTTTTTGCCTTTGAAAATAATGCTAGCTTCATTTTTTTGTCTAGGTTGAAAACCCTGATTTGTTTCCTAGGAGCTGGCAAATGGTGTCCAAAATGATATCTGAGTGTATTTTGCAACACAGAAATGTCTGTTCTGATGCAATCAGAGCCAAGTCTTGACACTACATCAAAATTAGGCAGACAAGAGGGAAAAAGGCCTTACAGCAAGGGTGGGAGCAGCTCTTGTGCATGCTGCATACTCCTCACCATCTATGTCCAGAGCATGTGCTGTCAATATTTCCATCCCAGCCCTTCTGGAGCTCACTCATAGCCACCTTCTTCCAGTTACAGACAGAGCACCCATGTGACATGTGAGGTCCAGGTCTCCCAGAGGTGGGAGTTGTTTGAAGTGCTGGGCATTCCCCAGTTTTCCTGGGCTGCTCAGTGTTGCCTTTTTGAGCCCTTCTAACAGCTTCCTTCATCACCAGTAGGACACAAGAGGTCATCTGATGGACATTTCCAGCCTGCCTTGCCTCACTCTTTTCCTCTGCCTTGTGATAGCAACAGCTTCTGACAGTAGCAGGCAATAGGTGCTACAAGCTGCATCCTGGAGCACCACCTCTGTTCTGACTCCCAAAAGCAAAGCAGGGACTAGCTAGTGACTAACTTCCCCTGCATATTCTTTGAGTGTGTAAGAAAGACTAGAAGTTAAACCTGGCTCATTTTCCTCTCAGTCAATGCCTGTGGGAGTATTATGCACTATAAAGCTAAGATCTCTGAATTTGAAGCACATATTTGACCTTCAGTATTATAATGGTTCTTTATGTTCTTCTCAGCATGGGAAAAGCTTCATGAAGTAGGAGCTGGAGTGTGGTAGAAAGATTTTTTGTGCAATGGCATGTTGTCCTGAAATGGTAAAGAATTTCTCAGCACGAGAGCAACTGCACCTCTTGAATCAAGCACACCAGAGGTGAATCCAGTAGAAAAATAAATATATAAAAGGTCATGAGTCTAAAGATAGAGTAAAAGAAATTGTTGGCTACAAGCAGGTGCTGTAGTGCTGTGGTAATTTCACTGTGGATCTCAGGACACAGAGGTTTGATGAATCCTTTCTTCTGATGACATCACAAAAGAAGAATGGGAGGTGAAATGGACCCTAAAAGCCCTTCTTCTCTAAAAAAAAATTTGGCAATATGCGGTGGCCAGGCAGGTCTGTTGGTCCAACACAGGATGCTGTGACCTTCCCAGAGAGAAATGTCCTGAGAGACAGCTTTCTAGGGGTCTCAGGCAGTCCTCTGGCCCCCAGGTAACCTCAGCAAGATGCAGCCTGAGGCTTCAAGCAATCAGCTCAGTGAATTCCAGCTCAGTGATTCCAGCTCTGCTTATGAGGTTATACCAGGCTGACACAGAAACAGAGACAGGAGCATCATATGGCAGTTCCACAGAGGTAGCCTTTACTGTCCAGCAGCTCTATGAAGGGTGGTCAGGAACGACTCCCTTCTGAACTGGGCAGATGCTGGGGTTTTTATGGGGGAAAACAAAGGTGGTACTAAGGGGAAAAAACCAATGGGTTACAGGGAATCAACATTGGCATCAAAGCATGGTGTGGTATCTGAAGCCCTCACCATGACAAGGGAGGATGGTCCAGTCTAAGGGGTAACTCTCCAAAGGAAGGTTTGAGATAAGCTTTATCACAGCCCACTCAAGGGACATCCCTCCAAGGGAGAGGACTGGTAAGCTTATCTGCCTCCACAGCAACATTTCACAGCCTGAGGTGCGTAATGCATTCCTTTGTTTGTCACTGATTACATGTATGACAGCACAAATGTAAAATCTTTTATTTCTTTTCATATTATTTGTTAGATCATTTCATTTCATAGAGTGAGAGGTCATATATTCTCCAGAATTAATAGAAAATATTATTAATATTATCTAATATACTACATATTATATAAATAATTAGGATTTTTAATTACCAAGGACCAAGATATGATGCCTTGTCAGATGTCATTTATTATGCAAACAGTGACACTATTTAATGGTTTCAGTATAAGGGGATCCACCCTTGTCCAGAAGTACTGAATTCTGCAATGTGAATTATAATAATTCTTACAAGCTGTAGTGTCAGCTTTTAACAATGGAACAACTCATCTGCTGTAGATGCATCAGCTGCAAGACTGAGTCAACTGTGAGGCTGTAATGAGCTGATGAGCCCCACTTATGTGCATGTGTGTGTAAGTAATCAAAACAAAAACAGTCAGAAACACCTATAAATAGAAATAGCATTGTTCATAGCTGTAAGATCCTGCTTATGTAGTGACTCAGTTGGTAATTTGTTACGTGTTTGTAGGTTTTGTCAAATGCCAGCTAGTATAATTGACTGGTATTAGCACTGTTTGCAAAACAGACTTGTAGGGTTATGAAACAGGCTTATAAAAACAGGTGAGAAACAAAAAAGGCATTAATATTCTCCTAGACAGTGTTTCTATATTCAGCTTAAAATATGTAATTTATAAACTTCAACTCCAAGGTTTCTGCATGCTATGTAAATTAAATGTACATCTGATTTAGAAAAAGCTAATTCACTCTGTATTGGCTGTATATCTCCTGATAAATTTTCATCCATCACATTCACTTCTGTGTAGGCATAACCTCTTCTGAAGAATGTCATATCACACATGACTTTTAAGCCGTAGTCATATTTTGACACAATTTTGTAGTGCAGTGAAGGGGAAGGATAAGAAGCAATTGATGCAACTAATGACTTCTTCACTTACTTCAAGCAACAGAGGAATCCAAGAAGTGAAGACAAAATCAGGTTGCCAAAGATTAACACAAAATAACATAGGTGAGCATATGGAAACAAAAGACCAAAGTATAAACACCATGAAACAAGACATATCCCCATAACATATGCACAGCTTGCTAGCAGAAGAGTAGGAAAAAAAATCCCCACTCACTACTCAACAGTGAAGAAAACCCATGAATTTTGTGCCCTTTTTGAAACTTGCCTTTCCAAAATTCCCCATCAATTATCACTGGCTTTCAATGGATCATTTCACACCAGTGGGATAAGATGTCAGCCTAGAACAAGGGGAAAAGAAATGTGAATACATTCAGGTAAGAGAACTGTTTGGAAAACAGCTGGTCTTCATAAATTTAACTCTAAAATATTTATCAAAATGGCTGAAAAAAACCACATTTATTAGCAGTTATTTTTGAAAATTTATAAGGACAAAAGGTGGCCTAAGTGCAGACTAACCCTAAGAACAGTAAAAAGAAGTGAGGTGGACAATTGCATGGGGATTTTGCAGATTTTTCAGCTTCATCATGGACCCTGAGCAACCTTGATACAAGTAACTAAACCATTTCTAAGTGGACAAGAGACTGAAAGATTGCAGAATTAAAGCGGCTAATGTGGAGTCTTAAAAACATTAAGTGTGTCAAATCAATATAATTTTATCCAACAGTGGGCTGATGAAACTTGTGGATAGAATAGGAAACACAGGGACATAGATATGTTTTCATATCGCAAGAATAATAAAAACTTTTAATGGTGCCCTACATGATACTCTGTAAGCAGGTTAGGGATACATAATGTAGATAAAACTTATTACAGGACGATCTGGATAAATCCACTACAGTGTGGGTGTAAATCTTTTTGGAAACCTGTAATCAGAAGGGCATCTCTCAATGAATTACCAACCACAGTAGAAGAGGTCTGCTCAGAATCTGTTTCTACTTAAACCTTGTCATGAATGAATTTGATACTAAAGTAAAAACAAGCTCATTAAATGCACACATGATGCAAAATCAGGTGATACTGTTTATGTTGAAACATAAACTTAGAATTCAAAATTACTTTGATAAATTGCAGAGATGATCACAAAACTAAAAAAAAAAATAAATTAATGGTTAGAGATGCAGTTTGCAGTTGTGTAAGTAAAAGGAGAAAAGCAACTCTAGATGTTGTCACAGTCAGCTTGCTGAGACCTAGGACCAGCCCAGCCGGGCAGCGTGGCAAATATAGAAGGATGGGTACAATGGGGTGCCCAAGATAGATTTTAATATTCATACAGAGACCACATGGTCTGAGGGGATGCCTCCAAAGACCTGGGGGTGTGGCTAACCTGGTGTTACATAGTGGTATCTGAGGGTAGGGTATCCAATTGCAGCCACAGGACAGGGTTTTGACCTTATAAGCCAAAGGCCCTGCCTATTCTGGGATGACTCTGTAAGGATAGCACCCAGCGCCCTGCTCCCCAAGGCTTCAGGTTTATTCTCTCTGTCTAGGAACCCAGTTCAAGGTATGATCTTTCCCATCTGATTAGGTTCCCACAAGAAGTCAGTCCTATGGGAATAAATAAACTATGTAAGCAGGAAAAGGTTACTCTCAGAGGATCATTTTTTAAAGACAGCACAGTTTTAAGCCATCCATGTGTCCACACTGTGGCACCTGTTACATAGTCCTATTGTCCATATACCAAGAATAAAGGAGAAAAATTTAATACCGTCTATATACACTGAATATTTTATGTAAGATAAGATCTAATTTGGATAATTTAATGGTTTTAAATATATTTCAGAAAAGGATGATATCCACTCTATAGGTAAACAATGCCAGAAAATTATATGTAATTACTAGACAATCATTCTTCTTTACTATTGCCTTCAGAAGAAACCATTCCTTCCCTAAGTTTTTCAAAATGTATGTGCAGTAGACCTGGTGAATATTGACCTCCAGATTAGCTGGCACAGCATATGAGGATGGAATTTAGAGGGAAATTACCTCAATTTGTGAATTCTTAAGAATCTGCAATGACTAAAATCGTCACCAATTTATACAAAGATGCTCTTTTTTGTGTTATACTATGCAATATGCAATACCAGTTCTTTTCACAGGAGTTTTAAAGGTTTTTAGGCTGTAAAAGTGTATTCCATGTCATTCAGAAACCATTTTTATTCATCCATGTATTTCCCTATATCTTGGATGTAGGATGCTTTCCTGACATAATGCTTGGAAGGCCAAAATGGCTTTAACTCCCACCTCCCCACTCTTCTACTGCCTAGAGCTCTAGATTAAAGAAGTCTATCAAATCTGTGGCTCATTCAAAAATCTGAGCAACTTAAGGTGAGTAAAGTCTGGTTTGTGCCACTTGGAGACACAATAACAAAGGATAAACTGCCTCTAGGATGGAGTTGAGGAGCATGGAATATCTTTACAAGCTGTCTATAAGAAGTCAATTTTTTTAATCAATCAAAATTGAGAGTAATTTGTCCAGTTCCTTTGTTGTTTTTTTTTTCTTCCTTCACATGATAGTTTGTGTTCTCCAAGGATTCTCCTTCCGTAGGAAAAAATAATTATTGAAAACTGAGCTTTTTCAATAATTTCTGATTCACAGTTAAAAAACATTAAGCAAAAGGAAGTCTCATGAGCGAGTTCTCACATAAGGCACTAGAGCAAGGAAATTAGAAAGAGCTGAAAAAGATACCCTAGGAAAAGTAGAGGGTTGCACCTAAAATATTCTGGTTTACCGATTTTTGCTGAATACTGGGAGTTTGGTGCAGAATATGCAGACTGGCTTGGGTGCTATTGTAAAAAAGCTGTCAAAGCATCACTAAAAGATCTGAAGATAATTGGGTATTTTAAAAGCCCACAGGACTGGAGTTCTTTTTGAGTCTTCATGTTAAATTATTACCTAATCCAAGTTGCTAGTTATTTGTTGTTACCAGGGGTGTTTTCCTTTTAATATCAGTGCATTTATTCTACCAGTAAAATACTTTGTAAAAATCAAAGTAATTGTATGTAGCTGTTGCTCTCTTTAGAGCCTGCAAAAAGCACATTGTAATGCTTGAAAGAACACCAGGTGATGTTACTTTCAGAATCCTCTTAAAAAATGACTCGAACAAAAAGCACTAGCTTAGTTTTTTCATCTAGATCAGCTCTCCTAAGAAGATGAGCTCCAGTTGCTCAAACGTTGCGTTAATATTGATAAGTACTGTAAGGATAGGTGGAAGGTAAAAGCTGTGCAAAATATAAAGGATAGGTGACATTTGTAATATAAGGACATTTTTTGAGAATTTTATTTTAAAAAATAAATGAGAAGACACAGAAAAAGTAATAAACCCTGCTTTGATACACAGACCCTCAGGAAAATGAGATAACAGAGACAATATCTATGACCAGATCTCCCAGCTCACAGATTGAGGTAACAAAACTGAACAAATAACTCAAGGCCTTGGAGAGGTTCCATCAGCTTTTTGTAACTGATAAGAAGGGCTGCAGAGTGGGAGAAAGAATGTCATAGGTCTCTCAGAAAAGAGCAAACATTTTCAGAATCTTTAAGGAGCTTTAAGGAAATGGATGAAACTGACTATAGGATGTTAGGGGATTAAAAACAAAGGTTGACAGAGTTGGCTGAGGTAGACAATAACAGAAATTAAATTAGGTGATCGTAGATCTATAGAGACAAGAAATCAAGAGCAAAGAAAGCACATTTGATATATAAGTGAAAGAGTCTTCCCCCTTGCTCTGGAAGGCTGATGAACACCCACTACCTGTCTGAACTGAAAGAGTAGACAGGACTTTTACTAAAATGGTCGGAAGTACCCGGTTTGTGTCATTCTTCATAAAAAATTATATTAATCTGCAGCATCTGGTGGACAACTTCACCTCTTCCAGTAACATCATATTTATTTGCCAGTTATTCATAAGAGGGAAAAGCTAGACCACCTGAAAAACCAGTGGGAGAAGAGAAGCCTGTGAAAGTCATAGTCAGGACAGTCTGTCTTTCACAGATATTCATGTTGTGGTGGCTCCTTGTACTTGCCCATTCTGGAGTACAATGCCTATATTGGGGGAATTTCTCTATCATGCTTATACGTTGTTCTGCATCCAAAAAACCTCAGTCTAGTCTAACAAGTTTGATACCCTCATTCAATAAGTGAAACTGTAGACATCAGTTGTTTGGAGGCTACAGACATATCGTGTCTCAGTGAGGATCTGTAACAGACTATCCTGACCCTCAGCCCTCTGTTTTAATGACCACCTCATATATATATATATTAAACACACAAATTGTCTGCTATCCCTATCACTGTGAAATCTTGAGATTATTAGATATGTAAAAATTCCAGATCACACTTTTTATAATAGATTAACACAATATTATATCTGAAGAACAAGTTGCTAAACAACCACTGATGAAATATCTTTTACAGATCAAAGTATTTTTCTTCACTGTAATACACTGACTTCTACACATGAAACCTAAGTGAAGGATAAAATTTACAAATTGTTGAAATTAATGCTTGCCATTATAAATACACAACACATTCTATAAAGAAGCAAAATGTAATGAATACAAAACAAAAGGGGAAATTTACACTAGAAATAAGGAAGAAATTCTTTCCTGTGAGGGTGGTGAGATACTGGAGCAGGTTGCCTAGAGAAACTTTGGATACATCATCACTGGAAGTGTTCAAGGCCAGGCTGGATAAGAGCTTGAGCAACCTGGTCTGTTGGAAGGTGAATGGCAGAGGAGTTGGGACTACATGATCTTTAAGGTACCTTCCACCCTTTAACATTCTGTGATTCTATGATTCTTCGTTTTTGAGCTCTGTGTATGAAAACAAACCTATAGCTTTTGAAAGGTGAAGGGGGTTGGCCACTATGTACTACTAAAATAACAGCATATTGACATATCTTACATTTTGTTTTGTGGTATAATCATTTTTTACAAGAAACAGCTACCTCAACAAAGTGAAAGTACAGTGTAGCAATAAAATTCATGCTAAGTATATGAAGATCAAAGCCTCCTATGTGTCACACAGTTGCTTGATGCAGTATTAAGTTAAATTTGCAACTACATTGTCAATCACTCATTAGAATAAGCAACAGGAAAAAAGAAAGCCAAAGATAGATAGTTGTTCACCTGTATTTTTCTACAGAATATGTTCAAACTTCCAAAACCACAGTACCATTTTCAGCTGCTTTATAACAGCTGAAAAATCTTGCAGGCATCATAAATAACGTAAATATAACCAAATGTCACTTAATATAATACAAATTTCTAAATTTATATCCTAGAGTGAAAAAGGAGAACATTTGCCATCTGAACTCTGTATAAGACAATAGTAACTTACTTTAGGGACAGAGTTGACACTGGAAATGTCAAAGATTTTTTCTGACTCAGTTAAAAGGCTTTATCCCTTTAAAACAATTCTTGCGGTTGAGCTCAACAGGGCTGTCACAGCATACTTTCAGTGTTTCTCCAAAAGGATTGATGCTGGGACTATGTTACTTTTGAACATCTACAGTTGTTTTCATATTGTATAGCCACAGTATAAGTTGTGGAAATTTCAAAATTTAGCAAAAATTACTGACTACATAAATTTATATAAGTGCATTTTTAATATGTACTTGATAAATAATAATAGTGATAATAATTTTTTTACATTAGGATCACAAAACATCTTATTTCCCTCTTATAATTTGGTAGTACTTTACAGCTTATTCCATTTATTTCTTCTTTCATAAAAGGTAAGAAAATACTAAACATAGTTATCTTTTCTTTTGTAATTTTAGCAGGTGGTGCTGATAAAACATACCTTTCTGTTTTCCACCAAGTTAAAACTATCACAAGGGAGATCAGGTGTGCAGTAAGACAGAGATTTACATAACAGGATTACATGAAAATAAGGAGTTACCCTTTCTGCTGAAAAAGCATAGGGTAAGAAACTCAAGTTTTTCTTCAAAATCTGTTACCCTGAAATTGAAAGAGCAGAATTAGAACAGGAAATGAGGAAAAATACATCCTGCCCCTTGTGCACCACATATTTTCTTGATGAACTTAAAATGTGCTGAAAACAATCACAAAGAGCAGGAGACACCAACAGACTTTAAGAATGGTACCAAGTTAAACAATCTATAATTGTTAAAATGTTGTGTCACAGATTTTCAGTGTTCCCATTTTTAAAACATCATTGTAAAAACCTAATTTCCCAGATAGAAAATCATGATGATGTAAACTTTCATAGGAAATATTCTATATTTTACTCATCCATTGCACAGTCAGCCTTTCAGCTCTTATGTGAATGGCTGTTTAAACTGCAGCAACTGGTCCTTCTTCGTTGCTGAAAATCATTCTTTCTAAACATGTTTAGTTTGTAGAAGTAAGCTTGCTACTGAAAACTCTATGGGATGACAAATGCACCTCTTTAGAAATCATGTATAGGACCAGAGATAGCCAATTATGCAATATAGCCTATTAAAAAAAAAAAAAAAAAGAAGTGGTAAAACTGGGTAGTAGGCATAAATCAGATGAGCTGACACAGTCCAGCCTTTTTTGAGAAGAACTGAGGCCTGACAGAGAGAATTATCAGGTCAAAGTGTAAGGCAATCTGCTTCACAACTATGAAGTGTAGAACAGTTCAGCTGAGAAACGAAAGTGAAGTATTTTGGGCCTTACAATGTACAGGATATGCTGGAGGGCCTTGTGTCCACACTGCCATTAGTGCTCTCCAGACAGCCCCCATCTGTGACTTCAGCCTTGGTGCCACTGGTGGGGGAAATATTTTGAATGCACCAGTGGCATACCCAAGAAACTTCAGGTATGGGGAATATTACCATGTGTCTTCCTGTACATTAAAACACTCATGTGTGTGCCACATAAGAAGACAATTCTTGTAAGTTGTCCTTGCTAACAGTTGTGTACCCATGGAGCTTCATAGATGTGTCTTTCCACAAGAGCTGTTAGTGAAACTATCAAATTAAATTTAGAGTAAAGTTCTGAAAAAGTGTCAGATGAGAAGCTCTCCTGAGCACTCGAAAAACAAACCAAGACTTTGAATAATTAAAATCGCACTGGTTGGAAAAGGTAAATGTATGTCACTTTTGGACCATGATTTTCATGGAGTGTAACAGTGAAGTAAAACTAAGTTCATACTAAGTCCTAGTACTGACTAAATATAATAGAGCACAGATTAGAAAATGACCCAGCATTCCATAATTTCAAGTCATTAATTTTGCCTTCAGGGTAAGTAATATCTCAGTCTTATGCAATATGAGGTCTAACTAGATAATCAATCTACTGGTTCCTTGAACTCTGACAGTCTTTTACACTGTGGAAAAATGGAAAGTAGAACACAGACATAAATGGATTAAATAAAAGGATAATCATTATAACAAGGTTTCACTAACTTATATTCAAACAGCACCATTTTCTGAATCTGTGGCAAGATTTCTGCTTGACTGTTTGCAGGATGGTCTTTTTTGTTGAGATGGACTTATTTAATATACAAATACAGAGAAGAAAAAAAAAAGAATCCAAAAGTACAATATAGTTTTTTAAGTGTTATACCTTACTCCTAAATGCTTTTACAGCTGTAAATGTATTAAAGGATGCATCCTGAGAATGGCTTGTCATTTCAGTTGACAATAATAGGGATAAACATGTTTTGAACATCCATAGATACCCAATCCATAGATTATAATTTGCAGCTGAGTTGATATCATACTGCTAGTATTACTGAGTGATGTGAAGACAATGAAATAGCTTTCTTTCATGAGATTAGGGTTTACAAATTATTTCAGAACATTCAACTCTTTGTATAGCCTATTCATTTACAGGGTATATGAACTTATAACAGCAAACTTTATTTTACTGGATGCTGAAAAGAACAATTTTTGCACCATGTTAATTTTTATTTCAACTTCTGGCTTTCCACCTTCCAAATTACAATATACAAAAAAAAACCCAAAACTGCCACAAAATAAAAACCACAACCCCTCTTTAAATCAGATCTGTTTAATTGAAAAGGAAGTCTGTTACCCCCTTAATATTTTCACTGTTTCCTTTGAAGTGAAACTCCAACTACCTCATTAATCAGTAACATTGAGATAAAATTTTATTATTAAAAATTGCAGTTCCTTTACCTTGAATAGGAGCTCTGATTGATCATAGCTGGCACACGCCATTGAATTCAATTGAGTTTTTAACCTTTTGTATAATTTCATGTGAAAATCTGACATACTTAAAATGCCAATTGTTTAGGAAACTAATGGCAGCTATTCAATAAACAATAATTTTTACAATGATTTTTTAGATAAAATAGGCCTAAAAATATTTTAATACTGTTGTTTCCACAGATTTTGTTCATTAATGCCTATCTGGTCATCAATGGATGAAGCTGGGAATAAGAAAATCTCAGTCAGGTCCTAGGGATGTGAACTGTCTTCAGTACATAAAAACCAATTCTCCCAATGCAAATACAGATTTGTTTAGAAAATCTGCAGGTACTACAAATTCAATTGTATTTTCCTATTGCCAGCCAAGCTTAGAACTTCAACAATAATTTACTCATAATCAGACTGAGTCGAAGCCAGCTGTTCCTCAGAATTGAAAATACCTTATATTTCTTTAGGAGACTTCTGTTTAAAAAATATTTTCATGAGATCAGAAAATGCAAGCTTATGCAAATACAATCATGGAAGCCTTCTCTTGTCAAGTCATCATTGTGGCATAGAAAATCATCCTCATCCCAGGATTTGTGGGTACTTTGATGTTATACAATTTTGTGCAACAATTTAGGAGATGGAATACATACAGTATTACTATAATTCAATCATGATTTGACTTTTTAAAGATAGCATCAAAGTCAAATAAAAAAGAATTTGGATCAATTATTTGAATTCATTACCAGCTTAGTTTCATTAAGACACCATACTGTGTGACCCAAGAAACACGCTCTTTCTTATCTGAAATGTATTTCAATGGATGTTGTCAACTTCTTCTAATAATTTCACCTTGAAATAATTCTTAGAAAGGGATAAGACAGTAATTGCAAGAATTTTGAAATACTGCTCTAAACTTGAAAAACTATTCATGCTTGATTGGCTTTTCAGTTTATTAAAAAGAGCAAAAACAAGTTTTCCCAATTTTACTCCATATTTGCTAAAGATTGTCTGAAACATGAAGCTATTACATATACCTAGTTTCACGTCAGTTACATTTTTAGTATGGAAAGTTCCCATGTCAGCATGACAAAAGAAGTTGCTGGACCTGGACCATGAGAGAGGATCTCATCCTTCTTCATACGAAGTATACATTTAAATTTAAACATAATCTTTAAGAAAGACAAAACATCAAAGAAGTGTTTTTCCTTCTGTCCAAAATTTCAAGCTTCCAGACTCTATTCCAAGAAGGATTGAACAAAAATTAAATATGATTTATGTTGACACAGAACATACAGATGCAACTAGTGTCTAGATATCCCATATTTTAGATGACTCATCCAATTGCTGACTAACTGACTTTTCCTTGGGTTCTTCCACTGCTAGCTTTATCCTTTACTGTCCTGATGGGACACTTGTGGCTGGGCTTCTTTTCCCCCTTGAACTGAGATTGATGAGACACGGGCAGTTTTCTCTCATTCAGACTTGGTTGTTTATTTTTCTCTTATCTATATTATATATACACAAGGTAGAAGGAGCTACATGCTCTAAGATGGAAAGGTGCAAAATGGCTAACAAAGAATTTCTTCAAGGTTTTTTATATGTTCATTTATCCAATTAACAAAGGCCAAGTAAATTATTTTTCTTAGTGATCCAATGACCCAACCACCTGTGTGCTGCACTGCGGCATTCTCTATTCAATCACTTATTACTACCCAAAAAGTTCTAGAAGAAAAGAAGAAAGAAGAAGGAAGAAGAGACAACACCCTAAATCCTCCATTTTTGTTCTCTAAACTATCTTAAACTCTAAACTTTAACTTTTTCACCCAGTGACTTAAGAAAACTCTCTAATTTGCACACTTGCATTCCTAGTTGTTTTCATGGTGTTATGTGAAATTCAGCGCTTTCTTGGATGTCAGAGCCAGGTATCAGAGATAAGGGGACACACAGTGCCTCTGACTCCAACACTTTACCTCATGACAAAATTTTTCACAAAGAGAAAGGTATATTTTTAGTTAGCAGGATGGAAAAATTATCACTGGCAGCCAGATATTCCAAGATAGTACCCTTGAGCCTAAACTTGAAAAATTTGTTACTGCTATTGTTTTTTACAATAAGTAATTTGGAGGACTAATTATCTGGAAAATCTATTACTGAATTTAACTCTATTAATGTTACTACTTTTTTTTGTTTTCTAAAATTTTTACTTGCCATTACTTTGACCAAATAGAAATTGGAGGCCTCAAGATCCTTTGTAAATCAAATAGGCAAATATAAATGGTAAAGATGATTTTACAGTTCTCATGCTAGAAAATATCTGCTTTGATATGATAATTTCCTTTTCTTTTTCCATCTTTTTCAAGGAAAAAATTAAAAACTTCAACTGGAACAAATCCTCAGGGAAGTTAACTAATAGAATAGATACACCACTTCTAGGTACAGACCTGAGAAGCTTGAGAAAACACTGTCTAAATCTGAGGAGTCTGGGACTGACCAAAAAGGTGAACAGCTTTCACCTACATATGCTTTTGTTTTGTCTTGTCAGAAGAAGAGGTTTAGTCACTGAGAATGAAGTAGGCAGACAACACCTACTGTAGATAGGACAATCATTTCCAGAAGTTGATCCCACTGCTTTTCACATTCTTACCCCTCACTGTCTCCCTTACTCTTCCTCTGTGATTGTAGGGACAGCAGTAAAAAGTCATATTGAAGCTCTGAATTAATTTTCTTGTTACTTTTCTCCATATCCATAAGAAAGGCTTGGTCCTGGCCCCTTCTATGACCTCACCTGGTATCAGGGAACATTGAAAATGTGAATCAGGGAGAATCAGGGGAGGAAAATTACAGGAAAAGGAGAAGCTTTTTGAAAGTTGTGGCATCTTAAGATGAAATCCCTCTCATGCAGAACTGATGTGAAAGGAAGAAACCTTGTGAGAGAAGAACAGATTTCAAACACCTCACAGATTCTTCCAAAACCCTTCTGCCTCCAGGCCTCACTTTCTCTACAGGGGGTCTATGTGATTATATTTCTTTATTGTTAATATATTTAACTTCCAGGCTTACAGCTTCCATACTAACTACTCAGATCAGTATAGCCAGCTGGGTAACCTTTGCAGCCTGGGAAAGAATCAGATGTCTTAGGTTCATTCTTCACTAGCACACACTACATATCCTTCAATTAGGTCAGATATGTACAGTCCCCAGGGCCATGAAATGTCCCTATTACATGGGAATACTTGAGGGGGAATGGAAGGAGGACAAAGCCTACTTCTATTCTTTCAATCTTCTTTACCTTTATTGACCTTTCAGATCTGAAATAGAGGCTGGGCTGCAGAAGGTAGATCGCAAGATGCTATGGCATAGCTACGATACTGTGAAACCCAGTAATTTTATTATCAAGTGCATCTTGAAGTTTAACTGTAAGACAGTGACTCCAGTCCTTTCAGTTCAGAATTAGATGTCTTTCTCAGGCTGGGAATCAAATCCAGGGTCTTGCACTTAGCAGACAAAACAAACTTTTGGTCCGACCAAAATTTCGGGCAATGGACTAGTTGGACACTTCTTTACTCAAGTCAAGACTGGATTGACCACCGTGTTATGCCACCAGCAAGCTCCCCTCTATAGCTGCAATTCAGTAGGCATCAAGACATGCCAGACAAGAACCTAACAATGAGGTTTTTCTGCTTATTCTAGATTTGAGCCCAGAGGTGCTCTTCTCACAAGTCCTAGTCAAACCCTAGAGCAAGGTCTAGATTGGCATTGAGGGGTGCTGCCAGGCTGAATCAACCTCAGCTGAGGGTGATTCGACTTACCGATTTTGTCACAAATGGATGGGCCACCTTTGCCTAACACAGGGAAAGGGCACATACTAGTCATCTATATGGTCCAATAAATATGGAAATAACCACCCCGTCCCCCCCAAAAATGACCTCAGGCCTAAAACAAGGCATTCTGGGGGTGGGAAAACGTGGCCTTCGGTGTTGCCGTGACATTAAGGGAGAGGTAGCCGCCTCAGCCATCCGTCAGGAAGAAGTGGGGTCTTCAGCCAGGTCAATCTCCTGCTCGCAGCAGAGTTTGGGGAAGCTGCGAGAACGCCAAGCGAGAGGTGGCAGCAGCGAGTCGCCGTGCAGCCCGGTGGCGGCGGTCGGCCTGTACCGCTGCAGCCTCGGCTCAGCCCGGCTGCAGGTATCGCCGTCAAGCCCGCTGCGGGGCCCGGCATTACTTATCCTGTGCGGCGGTGCGGAGCTGGAGGGGCGCGGGTAGGATGGATGGAAGCGCCGTATCCCGCGGGAGCGGCCCGCCTGGCCGCCCCTGGCGCCCGGGGACGCGCGGGTCCCTCCCTGCAGAGCAGGTGCTGGGACCGCGCGGTCAGGCAACGAAATGACTGCAGGCGCTGCCCGGGCGCCTCGGCCGCCCCTGAGGCTGTCCCCAGAGCCGCCCTGATGCTCAACCTGCTGCCAGCGTGAATTAGCAGAGGTTACCCTGGGCAACAACCCAAAAAAATGGGGTGGTTGTGTTCAGGTACCAAAACTCTGAGCGGCAAGTTGAAAGGAGCCGTGGAATGGCAACTTTCAGGTGAGTGCTGCAATTACATTCCACACAAGTTTCGCAACGAAGAGTTAAGAGTGCGCAGGAGTAAAACAAGACTTCCATATTCCTTACCCTATTTGCTCGCAAGTAGACTTCTGAAAACATGGTAGGATTTCCACCTAGGTTTCCCAAGCATGGGAAGAGAGACCCGAGGTAGACACGAGCCGGGTAACGGGCTCTTGCCTGCCTGTCGCTGTCACCGTTTTGGCTGGCAGACCTCAAGTTCCCAACCCATGACAGCAGCAGCCGCGGTGACTGCTAATGGGCTGCTCCCCACCGACGACCCCCGCCCCAGGGTGCGCTTCCACACCTGCTCCCTCCGCCCTGCCTCCCCCTTCCCTAGTAAATCAGAGACCCCCCGGCCGCGGGGTTCTGAGGGAACACGGGGACGCGCCCCTTTGCGGCGAGGCTGGGGGACCCGGCCCAGCCCGGCCCTACCTCAGCCCCGCCCGGCACAGGCGGCGGCGCCTCATCGGTAGCGGGGCCGCCCGCCCCCCTATCTCCCCCCTCCAGCGCCGGCTGCTCGGCCGCGGCGGGCGCGCTCCTGCTGGGGAGGGGACGGACAGGGAGGGGCGGAGGCAGGAGGGAGGGAGAGAGGCAGGGCGTGCGGGAGCGCGGCGGCGGCAGATGCTGCGGCGGCGGCTGTGTCTCCTTCGGCCACATCCCGCGGCCGGTGCGCCCGCCCGGCGCGCTGCGCTACGGCGCCGCCGCGCAGCCTGCCCCAGCCGCCGCCGCCGCAGCGGCCCCGCGCCTCGCCCCAGCGGCGGGGCGGTGGATGCCGAGCCCTCCTCGCCCCGGCAGCCAGCGGGCAGCTGTCCTGCGGCCGAGCCCCTCGCAGCCGGATCGGCTCTCTCGCACGGACACGGGGACACACGGGCGCACACGCACGCCCGGGGGGGGGCAAGCCGAAGATGCTGCAGCTGGGCAAGGTCAGGACCTTGCGGTGAAGCCCGGAGCCGTCGCTCGCCCCCCCCCCACCGGCGCCCCCTTAATTCTTGCTTAGCGGACTGAGGATTTGCTCTTGGGTTTTGGTATATGTTTGGGAGCAAGCAGGCTGAATCGGCGCCGATCGGTGAGTACGACAGTCACTGTAATGGTGCCAGGTTCGTCCCCCTGCCCCCCCCCTCCCCCTTCCCTCCTGCGTGATATTTCTTCTTGGTGCGGGGTCCTGCGCTGCTCCCCTCGGCGAGGCAGCCGGGCAGGGCTGGGCTGCGAGTAGCGGTATTTGTGTCCTCATCCGAAAGGTAACAAAGTGCGTTATTTCCTCATGGTTCTTTCTCCCGGGCCTCCCCCCCTCCATCGCTTTCCTCCCTTTCTTTCTACGTTAGTCGTTGCTTATGTAGGGCATCCGCGGCACCGTGTCTCCCGACGCCCTGCACTAATGTGCTCGTTACGGCGGTGAAGTCATGGGCCAGGGAGAAGGAGGAAGAGGAGGAAGAAGATGAAGGGGCCTGGGGACCCGCGGACGGGGGCAGCGCCCGGCCCTGCGCGGAGCCCGCGCCCTGGGGCGGCTCCGAGAGACGGCTGCTGCGTGTTTCTGTGTGTCTGTGTTACGTGTGTGTACGTCTATGTATGTGTGTGTGCGGAGAGGTGTGTGGGGTGTGTGTTCTTCCTTTGAAGCCACCGTCTGCGAAATCCTGCGCTCGAGGAGCGGGCGGAGGGGGTGGGGTGGGGAGCCGCGATGTACGCTGTGATGTTTCGTTGATCTATATTTAATGGCTGAAATGAGAGATGCTTTTCTTTCCTTTACCCTTACCTTACTCTTATTCTGGTGTGTAATGTGCTTGCATCGATCGGTCAAATCGTAGCTTCAGCTGAATCAAGTCACCACAGAGGAAGGAGGTGCAGCGGCACAGGCAGTATATGTAATACACAAATTCATCTGGCCGGGGATCTTGGAGGAAAATGAAAACACCCATAAGAGGTATAATTTTAGAAACCATGTTTAATTTCCCTTGGAGGGACTGGAAGGATGAATACATGGAAGAGTGTAATACAGTATCTTGTGCAGTTACATTTCTTATACTTTGTAAGGGTGTGCTTTGTTTGGATTCAGGGTATCACTGTTAACCCTATGCGTTACAGAAAAGAAAAATCCAAAACTTGGAAGAAATATTTAGAAATGAATAGGCTCCTCTGTTGAACACCCAGCTTTTAACTTTAGTAGCTGTAGTAATATAGTGATATCTATATATATATTACTATATATATATAGTAATATGTAGTGATATCTGTGCCCCTTAAAACATGCATGCCTTTTTATTTGCAATAACAAGGTAAAGTAAAAACTTCACATTGCATTTTCAGTCTTTATATGTAACCTATATGTGAAGTCAAAACAGTGAGTCAGCTTGAGCTCTGCTTTGTAGCAAACCTCTCCATAGGGTACGTCAAGACTTACGTACTTCAAGACAGAGAGAGGACAACCCAGAATTATATGGAGTTTATGTAAGTCTGTTGTGTCTTTTGCAAAATCAGGAGAGGGAAAAAATCTTTAACATTCTGTACTTCAGGATATATTCATCCTGTCTTAAAAAATAAACTGATTATGTAACTTATGTAGGCTGGGTTTATCTTTTTCGGACAGCCTAGCTTGTTGGCCAGTGTATAAATGATATGGCATGAAGGGGTTAAGGGCAGGTCTCCAGAAAAGGCTGCTGTATATCCTACATGTGTTGCCTCTGAGACTCAAGTGGCTTTAGGGCTTTTGTTGCCTTTACACAGGTTACCTGGGGAGAAGCCCCAACACTAAACCCAAACCACTTAGAAAGACTGTGATATTTAAGCAGAACATTATACGATGATCTAATACCCTTGTAAGACTAATTTCTGAGCCAAGCTGGTGAAGCTGTCTCATTTTAGTCGTGAATGACATTATCCTTTGGGAACCTTGACTATCAGTTGAAAAACTGCAGAGAACTTGCGATCGATCATCGTCATTTGTAAAAAGTTGATTAATAGCTCGGGACTGGGTTGAATGTGATTATGTTGAATGTTGTAGTTCCAATAGAGGAGATCACATCTTGATCACGTTGTTCAGAGATGGTTTTTGCAGTCTGTTATATAAGAGAGGCTCGAAAAAAAAAGGAGTAGCGGGCTGTGTTATGTATACGTACTGAGGGAAATACCCCCCCAAAGCTGCTAGTTGGAAGCAAAGTATTTATTTCCAAATACCAGTTGCATGACTTTTTGTGGATTGTAAGAAGAATGCTTTTGGGAGAGGACTCCAGCTTGAGTTCTGTTGTTCAGGTGCCTTAATAGATGTTAAAAGCAATAAATAGCTGATCAGTGACACAAGCCGCTGACTTTGGCTGTGGGTTTTTTTTATAACAATACCAAGATAATTTCGTCCTCGCATAATGAACTCTAACTGACAGCTGCACAAAATAGAAATAGTAGCAGCCAAAAAAAAAAAAAAAGGTTTTTGCACAATTTTAATTTGCATAATTTACCTTTGCTGGCTGGTATCAATTTAATGACTATGGTTCGGTGTTGAGTATTTGTTGCTCAAGACACGTGTAAAATCAATTAATGCTACAAAGGAAGTGCTGGAGTAGTTTATTTTAAGGGTTTTAAGAAAAGCCTTTTTAGGTAGGAGTGTAGATTGGCATGTAAATGGAGCAGATAACAGAATCAGCGGAACTCATGAGTGTTAAATTTTGCACTAAATTTCAGATATATTTTCTATTTCATGGTTCAGTGTGATATGATTTTTAGAGTTGATCACTTGTGGAAATTCCAGCATATTTTTGTTAGGATTTCAAGCATATATTTCTATCCTAGAAGCAACTGTTTTTAGAAGTATCAGCAAGATAATGCATTATTATAGTACTTTTCACTTAAATAAGGTCCTGTGGTCTTGATGCTTATTGATTGTGCTTGTAAGCCATGAAGTTACAGCTGAGGTTTGACAAAAATGAAAAGGATTGTTTTTTCTCTTTGAAGTTCTCAGTAAGATCTTATTAGAGGATGAATTTTGATGCCTATTTAACTGCACAATATTAAGTTTAGTAGTAGAATTATTAATAAAGTACAAGTAAACAACAGACCTTAATAGAGACAGGAATTTTAAATATGGAAAATTTATTTCTTAAGTGACAGAATTACTCTCGAATAGGACTAAACCACATTTGCTCTTTAAAGAAGAGATTGCTTTTGTCATGGCAGAAGATATTATACCAGGAAAAACATTGTATTTCTGACCTTTTTTAATGGGGGCATGGTGGGAAAAGTATTTTTCTCTCATATGAATAAGAAGCCTCCGTGCAGGACAAGTAAGTAGTCCTCTGCTCACACACTGCAAAACCACAGGACCCTTTGGCTAAATGGTTCCTTCATAGTTAGGATCACCTGGAAAGAAATCTGAATCCAGCATGACACACTGAAACAATTTCTTCTATCTCCTTGGGATGTGCTATCTTAGTGTAGTGAATGGGTTGTAAAAGCAGATTGCCTGACCAGATTGTCTGGCATTATGCTGGACAAAATTTAAATTCAGTAGTATTGAAAAGGAAATATGGTGTCTGTTTGTATGTAAACCAGTTGCCATGTTAAAAGATTTATTTTTTTTTCTTATATAAACTGCCAGTTTAGTCTGGAACTAAGAAACAGAGAAACATTTCATTATCTATGAAAGCAAGCATTTATTATTTGTTTAAATTGCTCTTGGCATGGTAACTTCTAGTGCATTCTACTGGCTCTTAATCTGCCTATTCTACTTTACAAAATTCTATTATAGTATATAAGCAATAACTTCAAGACACATAAGGCGTGGAACAGAATGTATTATGTTATCCTTTTGGTTACTGCCTATTTTATTAAAGCTTCTGAAAAAAAAAATAAAACAACAAAAAATCACCCAACCTAAACTCCCTCAAGAAGCCCCCCAGGTTTCTAATGAAACTTTAAAACTTTGTGCTTCTTAGAGCTGCTGAAACAGTGTTAACCTTCTAAAATTCATATATAAAATAACCATGTTTGATGTTACATTTTGTTTTAGTTTATTGTGTTAATCATAATAATTCTACTTTATAATGAACTATTATTTTCCACTTAATTCATTTTAGGAAGCCACAAATATGTAGAGTCTGAGTTGTAGCATCCAAAATCAAGAAAAACTGAGACCCAAAGCGTCTTTACATAAAACATACTGTAGGGAAGGATTTTTCATTTTCCCCTCCTTTGTTTTCCATGTTTTTTTCTTCCAGTCTTTTTTTCCTTGCCAGATTTGCAATTGATTTCTTCATCTCCCAAAAATCTTCACAGTACAGCAACTTCCTTTTGGCCAAGAAAATTACTTTTGGAAACTGACAGTGTAACTTAAATTTGCCTGCTTAATGTAACAGAAACATTTTATTTTTTCAGCAATAGGTTCATTCTCCTGTTCAAATACTGTCAGTTGTTATGCAATTAAGTAGCCAAGATATCCCTTTAAGGCTGAATTTTTGAAGGTAGCCAAATTAAATAAACAGGTAGTATATATATGTATTCTGATGGGATTCATAATTGTCTTAAATGCACTGAATAAGATGTAACACACATTCATTTATATCAGATTTATATTAGATAGTTTCATCCAAATTACTAAGATGCTTGGGAAAGTAATTAGAAGTAAGTTTCAGTCTGGTGGTAGAAGATTGCTGTACCTTTTAGCTTTACCTTTTAGCTGCACCTTTAGGATGATTATAGGTTGTAATCTTCATCCTGTAAAAGTATATGCTTTCCATCAGAACCAGCAAGCAGTTTGGAAGGGTGACCTGGCAAGGATGCTCTGAGAGGTAACTTACAGCCCCAGACAAATGAGCTTCAAGGTATTTTAACTCCTACTTCCCAAGAGACTTCTACAATTGTTGAAGCTGGGTATCTGAAAACAATGCACTGGATGTTATAAATAGAACATGTGAAGTTTTTTGTTTTTCTTACTTTTCTTTACTTTCTTTAGTTAGAAAAAACTTTTTTTTATTTTTCCACCAAAACGCTGAAATTCATGAACTTGTATGTTTCTAATATGCTAGCTGATCTGTAGGTGGTTTTGGAGTTTTTGTTTGTTTGGGGTTTTTTAATATATACATTACTTTAAATTGATGCGAGCAAAGAGTGTAGCTTTTCTGAAGATGCCATAAATGAATCAATTCCTGGCATGTTGGCTGGGTAGTAATCAGGTTTCTTCAAAAACAGGTTGTTGTTGCCCCAGTCAAATTTACTTGTTAAAAAATAATCATTCTTCTTGACAAGAGGTTGACTGTTACTTTACCTGTTTGGCATATGGGAAGGCAAAAGCTTTTTCATGGTCTTTTTTAGCGTGAAATACGTCATGACGTTAGATATGGATGTTCATATTCAGCGAAAAGCAGCGTGAAAAGGCAGAAGGCTAGGTCAGAGAATGGTTATCAAAGGAAACAACAACTCCAAGCTTTTCAGCAATGGAAATGCCTCAGGATTAAACATGTAAATCTTGCTTGTACAAACCCTGTTGTTGTCTTGTGTGTCAGAATTTTTAGAGTCAGTTCTTTAAATAAGCAGATACTTGGAGACATTCATATTTCTTCTGGCAACCAGGCTTCAGGACAACTTTTGAACATGCCTAATGGCATCATCTAATTTGTGCATGGCATGATACCATAGTAGGTCAGATTCTGTGTGATCAAGAAATTGAAGTCTCATGGAAAGTTGTAGTTGGGTAGTTTAGTGTAGGTACTAAATAGTACCTACATAAATATACAAATACAGGTTTGTATATCTAGCAAATTATTAAAAAAATAAAAATCTAGGTTAGTCTGAGCATTCTGAAAAAATTTAACAAAATGATTAGTCATATATGATACTTTCTGAGTACTTCTCATGAAGCACCTGTGCTATTGATCACCGCATGATGGTAACCTGAACCTTCAGTTCAGTGCCTAACCTTGTCTGACCTAGTGTGCTTAGAAATGCAATGACCAGAACAAAAAAAATTCTGGGTATTTAAAAAAGTTTGTATTCTAATGAAGGAGGTTGACAGTAACTGATGAGTCATGGAATTCTTTCTGCAAATGGTTTTGAAGCCTGAGTTACAAGGATAATGTGATTTTATATGTGGATTTCCACTGCAGTGCTGATGTATGTCATCTGATGGTACAGGGCAAAATTTGGAAGTGTGATAGTGCATCTCTTCTTTATAAGGGTCAAAAATATAGAATGCATTCTCAAAATTTTCATTACAATTAAATCAACAGAAGACTGTTGGCTTCTGTTTACTTCTGACAGTTTACTGTGTTAACCTTCCCAACAGAAGGATTTTGAGTAACAGGGTTGGAAGTCCTGTCCTGTTTACAGATCACCAGGTTACTTCCAGATCTTCTCAGCTATGTCTGTGTGATTTTCAGACTATAATATTTGGCCCATCCTGGGAAAGAAAAAAGGGCTATAATCTGCCACAGACCTTAAGGATTAGCTACTACACATACATTCATTTTACTGATGACTTACAGCACCCTATAGTTGAATGAGTAGGAGATAGGGAACACCAATTCCTCTTTTTCTGCCACAATAAACATGATAGTCCCCTACAGATTTTATAGATTCATTAGTATGTATTTTTGGTTGAAAGTGTTTCTGACAAGCTTGCCAGATTATTGCACTTATTTTTCACTTCTGACTTCTATTGCCTTTACCAAGAAGAAGTAAATTATTGCATAGAGCCTCAGGAGTCTTGGGAGACTCTGACTTTAATCTCTTCAAAGAAGAACGGACAGGTTGAACTTAATTAGAAACATGCATTTCTAATCAAAGGGTAATTTTAGAATCACAAGTTTTAAGAACTGGCATTAAAAGCAGAATCACAATACCAAAAAATCTTTGGTATTATGAAGCCATGGTGAAGTATATTTGTGAAGCATAATGCACTATTCTGATAAGCAATTGTTTAATACTCTTAGGTACATAGGCCTTCCTAATATGTGTCATTACACAGTTTTTTCAATTTAAAAAAATTCCAGATACTGCAATTCTGGTCAAATTATGGAAGTTTGTAAGCCCCTGAGTATTTCCACTGGGATCATGTGCACTTAATTCTCAATGCAGATTCTGTAATGAGCACCCAAAGGATGGTTAATACTCATCATTTCAGAAAGGAGCAAGCATTTCCTCATATTCTATGTGTTTTACACAGCATAGATCTGTTCAGCAAGTACTCTGTGTGGATGAAGTGTAAAGCTATGGTGTAAAATGTAACCGTTATATTTCTTCTTTGTCTTTCTTGAGACTGAGTTTTGATTAGTTGGCTCACATGTTTCCCCTCTACAAATACCCTATAAGTAAAAGTAGCCAAGATTAATCTGCTTATTAATTCTTACTTTTCTATCCCTAAGTCTTGGAGATACAATGCATGTATAAGTCTCGCTGTTTAGCTTTTGTTTTGTGGTTTTTGGCCAGTCAGTCTGAAGAGATATGAATTTTTTGTAGTGAGTAATAAATATTTCTTCTATTTCATGTGTATTAGAATAACAGTATTTGAACTCAGCAGAGATGATATCTGTTTTTGTGTGGTAAAACCAAAATTCCAGGTTTTGATCATGTTTTATGCCTTCAATCTAGCTTCAAGTGGATAAAACTTTACACAGATATATATATAGTAATTTAGTTTCATTTCCAGAATAAAATTTATATATTCAATAATTTTTTTTTAATTTTTTTGTAAGCAAGTGCAACACTGGTATTTGAGGAATATGCTATACCTGACAGTGACAGTTAAGTGGAACATAAACTTGACCTACTTTTAGGATTTTGGGACATTTTGGACTTTTGAGACCTGGCATCTCTGACCTCCTGAACATGCTGGTGTCATTTCATTGGAAAGCTGGCTGAGCAAAGCCACTTCAAAGAACCTGATTTTCCTTTTCGTGTATGAAGTCCCTATATCTACTTACTCAGAGGAGAGCTGGCCAGTGAGGGGGAGCAGGGTTTCCTTCACAGCTGTTCTTCCCACTGGAGTCCTCAGGCTGACATTGCTGATGGATTACTCTGCCTGAGACTCTTTTAGCAAACTCTCCCCTCTAAAAATATTTAGGGAGGAACTGCTTGGCTTTTGATCAGTGGTGATGAAAATATTTCAGGTTCCCAAATGACAGATTGTTGGTGATCTATTGACAGAACAGACTTGGAGCAACAGTGTTTGTCAAGGACCCGAAGAGCCTGCAATATAAATTGCTTTTACATTTTGGGGTTTGTTTTGTTTTCATTTGGAATTTTTTTTGTTTGTTTTTTCTGTATGTAATGTCCAAAGCAAAGAAGATCTGAGATACTGGTTATAGCGGGCGAAAAAAAGGCTGGATGGCAATCTTGGGACAGGGAGACAGACTGGAAGGTATAACTACCCTGTTGTCATGTTGTCAATGAATAGGAAAGGTGCTGATTCAATATCTTAACACAGGTAGTTGATCCAGTCTGATGATTTCTAGAAAATACTTTAAGAAATACATTTTTGGGAGTGTTTTATTTACTAAAGTTCATCAGTTCTAACAGAACACCTTGCACAGATAAGCAAAATAGAGTTTGACCATGTTTAAGAAATGCTTGCATGCATATATTCTTCTTTTGGGCTATAAATACATAAGGAATTAGTTGCACTTCTGTCAAATAAATAAATTTCTCTCTAGCATGCACATTTCATAACTTGCATTTTAATCTCAAAAGCAATGTAATGTAATCTCCCTCAGACAAAACCCAGGTGTACTCTTGTTGAATTTGGTAACAGAAATCCAATTGATTCTGTGGGACCCCTGTGTTTTACTAGATGTCCCTTAGTAAAAATCTTTTATTCTATTGATTCAGCCTTCTTTCACTTGACTAGTAATTCCACAAGATAATCTTTGCTATGAAGAAGCTGTGGTAAGCTTTGTCAGTGTTTTTTTTTGTTTTGTTTTGTGGGTTTTGGTTTGGTTTTTTTTGTTGGTTAAACTTCTTTTGTGTGGTGGAGGTTTTTGTTGTTGTTTTTAAAGAACATTACTGTTATCATAAAAGAGGCAGGACAAGTAAACTTAGTAGTAAATAGTTTTTGTAATATTTGGTCAATATATGAGGGTAGGAGTAAAAATGGTGGAGAAATGAGAAAGAGAAGGAAAAGATCAGAATACTAGTTTATTTAGCTCCCTTATCTTACTGAAAGATTCTTCCTGACCTGTAGAACAGTATAGTTCTGGAAGTATAAGTTTGTTTACCTGATAGTATAATATGCTTGTCATCAAATGGAATTGCTCTCTAGGAAGTTATACAGACCTCCTAAAACAAGTGACTGAGTTTATGGAAATATGGTTCTTGGGAATAAAGCAATTTATTCTTCCCCTTCTTCTGTTTTGAAATTCATTTCTTCATAAGGTATTTAGAATGCCTCCAGTAAAATACTGTAATAAAGAAGCAAGGACTCCTGATTTTTGAAGGGCTTAATATTCTCATCTTAACATTCAAGTATCCATGTTTTTCAAATACTTTTCTAATAAATCTTTACTTCAATGAGGTCTTTTGGTTCCACTTCAGATTTAATAACTAAATAGTATTGGCAGAAGGCCAAAAATAAAGTTTTTTTTTTTTGTACATGGTTTTGTTTGGGAATGTCAAATTTGCATATACTATGCAATGCCCTCCTGTTTTTGCTAAACAAAAGAGAACAGGTGGTGGTATTAAAAACATGAGTTGATCAGGAGGAATAGGACAAATGGAAAAGTGACACAGTCTTAAAATGCAGATGTATAGCTGTGCTTCAGAAATAAATGTTGTGTCTAAAACCTAGTATTGTGCATTACATTACAAATCTCTTTCACATCCACTACAGTAAGTTGCACATTTAAGGGAATAGGATGCAAAAATAAAATTATTTTAGCCATTCTCAAACCCCATGGAAGTAGTAGAAGATTTATTGTGGTGATACTGCTTCCATTAGCTGACCCAAAACAGGACACACATCTCAAGTCATACCACTCCAACATGGAAGGTTCTCGGCAAATTATACAGGCAAGTTGAGATTCTGTCACTTCCACTTACTGGTGAGGCTGATTTTTTTTGTCTGAATGGGAACAGCCATTGAAAACTTGTACCACTTCTATGTAGACTTTTTTACGTTTAAGTATGTTCCTCCTTGATACAGACAATGATGGATGTCTGTCTCTCTTATACCATCTACTTAAATTGGTTGTACACTAACTATTATGAACTACTGTAGTCTTGTTTCACTGTAAGGAAACAAAATTTTTTTGCTTAAAAAGCAGTAAAGAACTTTCTCTGAGTTTCAGGTGCCCACCACACTTCCTAACAACATGACAGAAAGTTTACGGAGTTTAAATTCTCTCTCACTTTTATTTTAAAACTTTTATTTGGATAGCAATATCCCATAAACAAATACATGTCCATTCAAGAAGCATGGAGAAGAATGGTTATTTCTGATTGTTTTATCAGTATCCAAAGTTTGCAGTTCTGTCCATAATCCATGAAGGAAAAGGGTTAGAGACTTGTAATTGATTTCACAATACCAGGTTTTAGATACAAAGTGTAATTCAGAGGCACAGCTATACATCTGCATTTCACAGGAACAGTTGAAGAAAGGAGTGCCAGCACAAAACTTTTTCTTTTTTGTACATGAATCATTCTAGAGCTCCTTCAAAAAGGTGGCTTACCTTGCTGAATGAGTTTATAGAATATTGTGTAATAATTCTGATGTTTTAATCTTCACATTTTTCATACATCTGTAGAAGAGAAGACTAAAAGGGACTTGCAATTTAAATCTGAGAATTTATACATCTAAAACTTCTCAAGTTTGATGATATATGCAGAGCTTTTAATAGTACATAAATATGACATTCAAATATTAACCAAAACATAACAGACATATAAATCAATACTTTCTATCTCTTTATTATTTCTTTCTTCCAGGCAGGCTTCCTCTTTTGAATAGACTTTTTATTTGGTTGTCTTGAAACAGTCATTAATGTGTTAAATAGAATATCATGGAAATTGCTGTGGCCTTCTGAATTCTGTTATTACCTTTTTAATTTTTTTTTTTTTTTTTTACTATTTTATAAGCTCTACACCTTATTACTACTTTACCCCTGAAATAATTTTGTGGTGCAAAAAGATATTGTGAAGGGCCCAAAGCTGCTATTTCTAGACACAGGCTGGCTCATAGTGGAAGACATAGGAGACTCCTTCAGTATGCCTGTTTGCAGCTGTTGTTTCAAACTTTCTTACTATTCTGCCTACAGGAAAGCAAACTTATCAGTGTTTGAGTGGAATTGTATTTGCCTCTTATTGATACTGAATTTCAGTAGGCTAATTTTGTTATGGAACTGGACCTTGGCCCTAAATTAGAACAGGAACTTGAACCTAGCTGTAAATATCCCAGGGTTTCTCACGTTGAAATACAAAGTGAGCTCAACACTCCTATGTGTGATTCTTTACAATAACAAACAGAACCGTAGTCTGGACTGTGCTCCATCACCCTCTACATCTGCAGAGTGGTGTGTAACCAAGTGGCCCCCTGCTGGGGGCACTTTAAGAAAGTTGCGTGCTGTAATTTCCTTAACTGCACCATGTATGAGAGACCATGTGCAAGCATACAGATGGAGGAACAGCCTGGAACCATCTAAGCAGTCATAGTGGTGGCTCTTTACTTTGAATTACATCAGTGTTTTGACAACCCTACCTAGATGACAGCCCTGTTGAGCCTCTGCTACCCAAAACACACTCACCTATGGTCCGTGTGCTGAAAAGTTCAAAAACTTATCTAGCAAGACTGCTGAAGAGAAAAGTAGTCAAGAGAGGCTGAAAATAGGACAGGAACAGACATGAAAGTAGGATCCTTGTTGCTTATGTATCCATCTCCTAGAGAATGAAGCCCTTTCCATGTTGCTTTAGCAAAAAGCTCTTGCTACACTGCTCTCAGTGCATGGGTGACATAAAAGTTAAATTTTGTTTGACCTCAGCTATTTTTTTTCAAAACAAGTAACAACATATTTTATGTGATGTAAGAGGCCTTTTTCCAAAACAGAAAATGTCATTAGGGAGCCTTTTTTACATCTCTAAGAAAATGAAAATAAGTAAAAAGAGAGTAATTTGGAGCGGTGTAAACAAGGTGGGGGATGTGGGGGGGAAGTGAACTGTACTAGATCCCTTCTCTGTGGGAATTTTGAAGAACAGCTTGCTGTGGCAAGAATAATGAAGCTGTAGAAAGCATCAGCAAATACCCTGCTGCTGGTCCCTTACGACACTCTTACTTCTCTGGTATTAACATATAGTGTGTAAGGAATGTCATTATCTTCAGTTATAGGCAAGAGTTGCTGTTGTTTCATTATGCAGTAAGAGAGAAGTGGACAGACAACTTCTGCTCAAGCCTTCCTGTGGTACCAATAGTAATCTTTTCAGTCCTTTGCTGTTTCAAGCAAAAATGAGCCATTTCAGAGCAGGAAGGTGAGGGACAAATGCTTGAATTACCTATATATATAGGTTTTCTTCTTTTAATAAGGGTCAAGTTGATTTTGGAGTAATTAGAGATTGTTTCAGCAAATAACTAGCATAGGTAAGCCCAAGAATAATTGACAATCAGCATATTTTTTTCACTTTCACAAACATGAATGCTATTCTTTGTCTGAAAACATTTTAGTGCTTTTAAGATGGTTTCTCACAAGAGGTCTTTTCTGATACAGTATTTCTTGGCATTCATTTTGTAAGGAGAAATAAACAAACAAAATACAAAAGAAACAAAATGGGAAAAATGGGGAAGGGGCCAAGGTGGCTGAGCACCCTTGGTGGATCAGAAAGTAACCATAGATTTTGCTTTGTAGTTGGTTTATTAGGGAAAAGTTGCCTTTATCACTCCATGAGTTTTAAATAAAGTAAAATATCTCAACAAATATAGGTAATGACTTTGATGGCAAGAATGTATAATGGTTTTGGTCATACTATAGATTTTTTATTGCTGTAGAATAATTTACAGGTAGCAATAGAATACATTCTCAAAACCATAATTAATGCAATATTAATTTGAAAAAGAAAATGTGTTAAACCTAACAATTTCCATGAAATTTTAGTTATAGCTATTGTAGTTGCTGCTCTTTCAGTCAAAGTAATAATTAAAGAAGGTTTTCTGAGCAAAATTAATTTAATTTCTTTGAGAAATCTAATTTACTTAACTCTGATCCATTTATATACTTGTAGTCAGCCTTGATAGCATGGTCTATTGAAATTCACAGTGAATTTTAGAACATCTGCCTTCTAATTATTCTAAATATCACTATCCTAAAACCATGTACATAAGGCAATTACTCCTTATGATTTTATACATTTCTGTCTTAGAAGCTGTTCAAAGCATGTCTTTGTCAGATTACAATTGACAAGGATTGTGGAGTTAACAAACCACTTACACCTCAAAAGGGTAACTGCAGTGCGAATGACAAGAGTGTTTCCTACAGATATAATCTGAAGAGAAAATTCAGTTTAAAACCCATAGTTTCTAGGGAGATATGTTTCTTTATAGCAGAGTACATTACCTCCTTTACCCATGGTATGGGTACACAGAGAATGCTTAGACTTCAAATCCTTTTTTTCTACTTCCAATAGACCATTCCACAGTTCAGCTTCTTTCCCTGATATCACTTACTCTCTTCTCGTAAGCTTTACTCTAGGCTTCATTTCCTGTGTTTTAAGCTACTAGCTAGCTTGTTTTAGATGCTGCTTTTTCCTGAGTTAGGGCACAGGCTGCTGTTAGTGACAGAAAATCTGAGCTCATCATGACCATGGTAACATCTTTGGCATCTCATTATTGGTCTGTGACTATCAAGCTGTCTAAGGATGATTCCAGTAGGGCCTTTCCTTTTATTCTGGTATGGACTCTGTTGCAGATGCAAGAACATATCTGATCAAATGCTAACAGCTGATTTGGGCTTCAGAATTATCTTCTAGACAATAGTTTCTTCCAGCAATAGAAAGTGATATCTTTCTTTCTCATTCATTTCTGCCATATTTGCTCTCTGAAGAGCGAAGGAGTTTATACTGATCCTCTTTATCATGGCATCAGCCCATCATCTACTTTAAAAATTCTACTTATGTACTATTTGTATGAGATTTAAAATCTCTAATAATTATCTTTGAAAGGTCATGGCTATCATGGGAGGTTCCTGAGGACTGGAGGAAAGCAGACATCATCCCTGCTGTCAAGACAGATGATCTGGAGTGCTACAGGCAAGTCAGCCTCACTTCAGTCCTTTGGAAGATGACGGAGAAAATCCTTCTGGAAACACTTTCCAAAGATATCAAGGACAAGGAGGTGATTGGGAGTAGTCGTAATCAATTTATGAAGGAGAAGACAAGCTTTTTCAGCCTGATGGCCTTCTATGGTGAGATATGACGGGTGATGAAGGAAGAGCAACAGGTGTCATTTATTTTGACTTAATGGGAAACTTTTGACAGTATTCCATAATCTATTCATACTCAATCTTTTAAAGTATGGAAGAAATAAATGAACAGTAACATGGGCTGAAAATAGTCAGATCTGCTGGGCCAAGGATTGTCATCAGCAACATGACATCCATCTGGAGTCTAAGCACTAATAGTATACACCAAGGGTTTCTGTTGTGTCCTGTATTATTGAACATCTTTGTTCCTGATCTCAGTGATGGGACACTGAGCTGCACTCAGCAAGTTTGCTGATGATACAGAACTCAGAGGAGTGGTTGATACACCAGAGAGTTGTGCTGCTGTTCAGAAACATGTTACCAGGTCGGAGAAAAGAGAAGAAGGAAACTTTATGAAGTTCAGTGGAGGCAAAATGCCAAGTTTTGCACCTGTGTTGGAATAACCTCTTGTGCCAGTTATATCCTGGGACCAGCTGCCAGCTGGCTGGAAATCAGCTTTGCAAAGAAGGATCTGAAGTTCCTGGTAGATGGCAGCAGTGTGCTCTCATGGCAGAAGAGATCCAACAATTTTCTTAGCTTCAGAGGGGAATGACTTTTTCATTCTATGCATTACTGATTAAGCCATGTCTGGACAATTGTGCGCAGTTCTATTGTATTTCATAATTCACATTCTTTGACTTAAGCATTGACATCTCTATTGTCTCAAAAAAATCATATATTGATGGACTAGTATCAGTTTAACTGTTGCTTAATATTGAACAAAGAGCAGAGCTTTAAACCAGGAATGGGGGATGTTTAGTACTATGGAAGAATTCTGGGTGTGGGCCTGATGTGTTTTCACTGATGCTTGCTTTTAACACAGTAGACAACTGGTTTCTCTGCAAATGGGAATCTGTATGTTGTCTTCAGATTGTTCACTGAATGTGGTGGTCATCCCAAGGAAGTCACTTGCATTAGTTACCATAGCTCATTTCTTGACTGGCAGATGGAAAGGAAATACCCTAATGCTGCCTGAAGACTTAGACATTTCAGGATGTAAAGGAGCTTTGCATGATTTCCAATACAGCCCAAAAGACTGCACTAAGTGTGCCTGTGCAGCACTATTCAGCCTTGTCTCACACTCCCTTTCCTACATTCAGGAGCTTGTCTCCTGAAATTCAGAATTCACAGTAGCTAGAGCTGCATCCCTCAGGAGCCATCATCAGGATTTTTCAAGACTCTCATTACAGTTTTCTCTGTAGCAGATGCTGTATGATTTTTGTTAACAATTGGCCTTCATTTCATTTCACCAGTCAATGATATGGCAGTCTAATTCAAATAAAGTGATGAGTATGTCTCAAATTAGTCTGATACTGGAACTGGAGAAGTATATGTATAGAATCATGGAAAATGCATATGTTATATTGGAAAGGACCTATCAGGATCATCAAGTTCAACTCCTGGCCCTGTGAAAGACACTGTAAGGATCACACTGTGTTCCTGAGAGCATTTCCCTTATGCTTGTTGAACTCAGACTGGCTTGGTGCTGTGACCACTGCCCTGGGGAGCCTTTTCCAGTCCCCAGCCATCATCTGGGTGAAAAACTTTCTCCTGTTATCCAACGTAACTCTCCCCTGACTCAGTTTCATGCTGTTTCCTTGAGTCCTATCACTGGTCACGAGAATGAAGAGGTTGGAACCCTCTTCTTCCATTCATGAGGTCTAGCTGTAACTGCAGTGAGGTGTCCCCCCTCAGTCTCCTTCCGGCCAAACAGACCAAGTGGTTTAAGATGATCCACATACAGCTACCTCTCCAGACCCTTCACCATTCCAGTGGCTGTCTTTTGGATACTCAATAACAGTTTAATGCCTTTCTTGTATTGTGGCACCCAACACTGCCCCCAGCACTTGAGGTGAGGCTGCCCCAGTGCAGAGCAGAGTGGACAAGCCTCCCTTTTGACTAGCAGATGCTGCTGTGCCTGATGTCCCACAGTGCAGGGTTGGCCCTCCTGGCTGCCAGGGCACTGCTGACTCAGACTCAACTTGCCACCTAACAGGACCCTCAAGGTCCTTTTCTACAGCACTGCTTTCCAGCCTCTCGTTTCCAGTCAGTCTGTCCATACATTCAGAGTTGTCCCATCCCAGGTGCAGAACCCTGCACATTTCAATGTTGAACTTCATTCAGTAGTTGATTGCCCAGCTCTCTGATTTGTTGAGGTCTCTCTGCAGGGCTTCTCTGCCATCAAGGGAGTTGAGAGCTCCTTGCTATTTAGTGTCATCAGTATTTAGTATTCCTTTGAGTCCTGCATCCAGATCCTTAAGGAACATGTTGAAAATAACTGGGCCAAGGATGTAGCATGCCTCCTTTTTTCTTTTACTCCTAGGATACCCTGGACACCCTAATCTGTGTGTTCTGGGGTTTTTCTTATTTGCTTTCTTAAGAAAATCAAGGCAAGATGTTTGCAGTGAATGACCAGTGGTTGGAAAGCTCTGGATTAATGGCTGGCAATTTCAAATGATTCTAAAAATAAATACTTCACAGTCAGAATTTCTTTGATATAACTGATGATGGAAAATGCTTCTTCAATATTCAGATTGAAAAATGTTTTGTTGGAATTTTTTCTTTAATAATAGAGCATCTAAAATGAGCTAATGCTTTCTGTTTTGTTTTGAGGAAGTTGTGTAAATCTGCTTGAAATACCCTTTGTTTTTAGATATAGAGTGATGATAGCAGAAAATTAATGCTTCATTCCTGATCATATTTGTATTGGACCTGAACAGCATGATCTACTGGGAGCTGAAGATCTGAACAGGTAGTTCCTCATTATAGTATAGAAAATGGAATCCTAACACCTAACTTGAACAAAAAGGTCAGAAGACAGTTTTGCAATAGAAAGCTCTTTTCCCTTCATATTTTTTAATGGGCATGATTTTGTGGGATGGGGTCTGGAAAAATGGTAGCAAATTGGATTATTAATTATGCTTTTTTCAGAAAACATGAAAAAAAATTAACTTCCACTTTATAAAAACATATCCATGTGACAGTAGAGGCTTGGAGTTTTATTTTACAGTGTTCCATAGATGGGTGATCTATTATTTTGCTAGCTGTCTTCCAGGTTGGTTAATTTTCTCATAAACTAACTTAAACTTGTTTTTTATAAAGACACAGTGATGTGATGGTTCCCTATGTTTTAACAGGGGAGTATTAATTGTCATCTGTTTTCTAGTCGTTCTTACAAATCCAAAAGTCCTGGGCTGATGGAATGAGATGAACAATCTGATCACAAAGAATGAAGCCAGAATTGATTTTCTCATGTATTAGCTTTGCATTAACATTTTTGTAAATAGCTTCACTGGTTCAAGGCTTGAGTTCTGGGTCATAAGCTCTTCTAAATTTTATGATAAGTATCTATGTTCTGAATTGTTTCCCTTTGGGAGCAAAACCTCTGAATGGTGCCAAAAACTGGTTTTGGTTAAAGAAAAGTGTGTCCTGCACTACTAGTGTCAGAAGTGGAGAAGTGCAGGTCACAGATCAGGCCCTGAAAGCTCTTCCTGCTCCCAATAATTCCAGTACCTTTAAAATCTCTACTCCTTTAAATTTTATTCTGAAGTCTTTCCACTCTGTGATAATAATCTTTTTTGTTGGCTTTTTTTTTTTTTTTTTTTTTCTATACTAGATACTAACTGTATGATTGACAGGACTGGCATTGGAACTTTTTTTTTATAACAACTTCGTTAATCTTTGCTTATAATTTCTCCAAATGGGAATAATACATCATGTTTCTAATGTCACACAGAACATACACTAAGATAAGTACTGTTTATTTGATCAAGGCTTCTTGTACCAGCAGGTTCTAGATGTCTACAAATTGTAGATTTTCTCATTCTTTTGTAACTTGCCCTTCACCATTGCCGGGTTTTAAAAAGGCCCAGCTAGCATTAAGAACACACTGTATTTTAAAGGGAAGCAAAAGAGAACCAAAAACAACCTCCCCCTTGCCCCAAAACCCCAAAACAGAAAAGGGAGGAAGGGGAGGAGTTCAGTAGTGATGATTGGTGGGGGGTAGAAGTTCCAGGAACAGACTCTTTTTGTAGTTACTTTTAATTGAATTCTTGTCATGCAGCTACAATGTAAGAGTAACTAGATCAGTTGTTTCTTTTTTTTTTCTAAGTAACACTGTTTTCTAGCAGTTAAACATGTACATGACAAAGTATTGCCAACTGAACACTGTATCAAGCTGCATCCATGCCAAAGGGACGATGAGGACACTATCAGAAGATGTTGCTCCTGCTGCACCTTGTAACCATGCACCAAGAGACATGAAATGTACTTTGTTTCTTGTCTCTTTCTGTATAGGTGTGCCAAAAATACCAAATATAGGTGTGCTCCCATATTTTAGGATGAAAGATATCTAGGAATTCTTCTTGACTTGTGGCAGACTTACACACAACCTCAACTATTGTAGAGGTTTTAAACAGTAGTCATGTGCCTTTAAACATAAAGTGGTATATCAAAGTTGCACAGATTAAAAGTAAGGGAAGAATGTTCTCAGGAGTTTTGTAGAGATTTGGAAGCTTCTGCTATAAGATATGCTTGTTTAGGGAATTTGTATATGACCTAGGACCATTGCCGCCACCCTTCAAGATATGGAAGATCTTTGTATTTTGGTCAACACAATTAAATCTTGTTCATAATAACTCTCAAAATTCAATTGACATCAGTGGAACTCTTTACATGAGACAAACCAGTGGGATTTGCCCCAAATTATGTCATCTCCAAAGAAACATACATAATTTGTATGTATTAAGAACATTTACATTGATCAAGATCAATATTTAGTCTACAGAAATTGTGCTACATGTAAAACAAGTACATGACCTCTCTTAAGAATATTGCAGACTTAGGAGCCTGAAAAAAACCTTCACTTAAAAATAGTGAATATATTCTTAACTCATTTTGAATAGAGTGTTGAGAAAACATGTTGAAAAGACTAGCTAAAGGTTGTCCCAGTAAAATATTGACTTTTTTAGAATGGCAGGGCTAATGGGTAGAATAGACAAAATCTATTTGTTTTACCAAGAAGTTTTATTTATGAAGCTAGTCAAATGCAGAGAAAATCTGATGTCATTTTAGGAAAAACTTGAGGATTAAGAGAAAGGGACGAGGGATGAGTCTGTCCTAAACAACAATAAAATGTTATTTATATATTATATTATATATTATATTTATTTTATTTTTTACATTCTATATATTTTATATATTCTATATATTATATTTATATATTATATATATAATTAAAATTTGTTTGAACAATCTCAAGAAAAAATAAAAGTCTAAGGATTCTTGCCCTTCAGTACAGTCAGCTGAGACACTGGAGGTGTATTGAAGGGGTCTTTCTGGAGTGAATCATGATCTAGGAAGCATACCTGCAGAAGATGATAAAGAAGCTCAAGCTGTTTTCCTTTGCCAGATGAATCAAATTATTGCAGACTGTTAGTACTTAACAGAAAAGTGGTTTCTGTTGGATGGCTTTTTGAATTTGTAGCAAATAAAGCAATGAGATTTGGAGTTGGTGACTAATATGAACAAATTGATTTTAGAAATGAATTTAGACTTTTAATACTTGTTGTAGTTCATCATGGAAATAAAACCATCAAATTACAGTTGTATGGATATATTTCTTGAATGCTATATGTATCTTTAAAATACATAAACAGTCTGATTGGTAAACTATTCTATTGTGGATACCAAATGATAGTATATACTGGCCTATACTACTGAATTCATTACTGAGCTAATGCACTTCAGAAGTTATTCTTTAAATTGTTCTCAGTTGCTCACTGGTGTTCAGCATGCTGGTAGCATATTCTGTCCTTCTTGTGAAAGAACATTTGAAGCTCATTTATTTCTATTTAAATCACCAAAGGTAATACTGCTGGTTACATTTTTGATATTATTACTTCTATTACCATTAATTCCAGGATGATTCCAAGAGAACCATATATTTATAGGTAGAGTAAACCCCGGTTTAATTTGTTTTCATTTCACAATGGTAGAATGTAAGAATCTTATCAAATTTGAAATCATGAACAAAATCTCATGTGCAGCTCTAAGGACCTGCTTCTTTCTCCATCTGAAATCTATGAACTATTGGCTTTCCATCTTACTGTTGAAATATTCCACAAAAGTAGCACCAGAAGGAAAATCATATCATTTCATTGCCTTTTCTCCCTGTTTTTAGATTCTACTTCTCAAAAGCACAAGGGAGACTTTGGCTTCAATAGGATCCTTGTTAATATACAGTATAAGGTACTGGAATTAGGCTATTGATGATTCTCTGTGTTGTTTTTTTGTTTGTCTGTCTGTTTGGTTTGAACTTCATCTTAGAATAGTAAGGGTTATAAATGTCTTTCCCAAATCTTGGCTAATTGACTGATTGCACAATGAATACGGGTTTTTTAGAAAGCAAACTAAAAGAGAGCTAACTGGTAGAAAAATTTTCAGAAGATGGAATTGGTTTTGTGTGTGCTACAGTTGTTTGCTAAGCTAAAGAGGTGAATTTTTTCATAGATGTGTGACATCACCAAATATGACTAAGGAACACAGAAAGACAGATTCTGTGGGTTTCTTTTTATAATAAATGTTTATGATAACTTTCTAAAACAAACTACTTTGTTGAGGTAGCCTTAAAATAATGACATTCTGTTCAGAAAGAAATGCAAGTACCTTTGAATTTTTGCATAATGATTGCTCTGTATAGTGCATTTCTATTACAGAACCATAGAATCATTCAGGCTGAAAAAGACCTTTAAGATCAGTGAGTTCAACCATCAGCCCAGCACTATCAAGCCCAGTACTAACTCATGTCCTCATTAGACAGCAGCTCATCTAGACATCTGAATACCTCCAGGGATGGAGACTCCACCAGTGAGCAGCCTATTCTGATGCTTGGCAATTCTTTTGTGAAGACTTTTTTCCTAATATCCAATCTAAACATCCCCTGGTGCAGCTTGAGGCCATTTGCTCTTGTCCTGTTGTTTGTTAGTTGGGACAAGAGACTGACTTCCACCTGGCTACATCCTGCCTTCAGGTGGTTGTAGAGTGATAAGGTCTCCCTTGAGTCTTCTTTCCTCCAGGCTAAACAACCTCAGCTCCCTCAGCTGCCCCTCTTCAGACTTGTGCTCCAGAGCCTTCACCAAGTTGTCCCTTCAGGGGACCTTCAAGTCCCTTCTCTGGACACGCTCCAGCATCTCAATGTCTTTCTTGCAGAGAGGGACTCAAAACTGAACACAGGATTTGAGGTGTGCCCTCACCAAGGCTGAGTACAGAAGGTCAGTCACTGCCCTGGTCCTGCTGGCCTTTTGGGCACCTTCTCTGTCATAACTCTAGAACTTGTTCCTAAACCTGACTCTACAATCAAGACAGGCTTACTGAGTATTTTGATACTTGGCAATATCTGAATACCAAATACCTAAGAAAGTACGTGCAGCTTGGTTTCTTAATATAAAGGACTAGAGTTATGGGGCTTACACTCTTCCATGCATGTAGAACACAAGTTTCCAGCACTCTTGAAGTGTGGTGGTACTTGGGTTTGCAATCTGAGAGTAATTATGTTTCTCCTGCAGCTATGACTTCTTACCTGACTGGCACTGGTGAAATGTAATTTAGGCTTCTCAGGTGTGCTAGTGAACTTTATTAATTTTAAATGCCTTAACTGTATTATGAAGCGCAAGAGAGAATTCATTTATGATTTAAAGAGAGAGGGAACAAAAAGGGATTGATATTTCTAGCTTGTTCTTCTCCAGATCTGTTACGCAAGAAATAAAAATCTCTTCCTAAGATTGCTCTAAAAACTACTGATAACCTTTATAAAATCCATCTGACTACTGAGTAGCTTTTTGTTTTAACAATGTAGACAAGTTCAGCTTTCAGTCTAGGGTTTTAAGGTTCCACTTTTCCAAACCTTGATTATTAAGAAGCATAACTCTGGGTTTTTTTGTTCTTAATAATAGATAATTTAGGGTAATTTGTATCAATTTTTACTCACAGGGTTAGATTTATTAGCAACAGAAAGTGGTAGCTTTCTCTTTCTCATGCATTTCTGTTGTATCAGTCTACTGTTAAAGCTACATATCCTGGCATCTATCCCGGCCTTCTCCTCTGGGTCATGCTGATTAATATGTAATATTTGGTATCTATCTTCCTGTCCATTTCCCAGTATTTATATCCAGCACAGATTATTTTGTTGCCTGCTAAGTGTGATACTTGTTACTTTTCTCTGTGAGACTTGTTTACTTTTCATTTAGAAAAAATAGTGATTAGGAAAGTTTAATGGGAAATTATAGTAGCCGTTATGAAAAATGGGGAGTTTGTTGACCAACAAAATTTTGTAACATGTTGCATATGACTGCTTTCTAAATAAAGGAAACATGTGGGCTCTGTGAGTGCCTGTGTCCAGCTCATTCCAACACAACACATTATTAGTCTTTTAAATCCTGGTTTCTCTCAAAATATAACAGCAATTTGCAATGATGTTTTCTCTGAAGAGTGATGACCAGTATAACCTAGGCATCTTCAAATGGTTTAGAAATTATTTGTTATATGATGATACTTAGTTCAGAATAAGATAATTCTTGTAAGAGCTTAATGATGAAAACTGTCACTTTTTAAAAAATCATTTCCACTTATAAACTGAAATGGATCAGATGATAATGAGACTTCATTCTGTTTTCTGTCAATTATAGTAGTAACAGATCTTTAGTGAACTTAAGAGTACAGAAATAGAGCATCTCATAACTAATTGAGAGAGAAATGCACGTGCAAGTAGAAAATTATTCTTGTGCTTATTTTTATCTTCAGTGTTTTAACAGCTGCATATTTCAATTATGTGTGGCTAATTAGAAGCCTGGCTTAAAGGCACTACTGCTTTTGGGGTTTTAAAAAATGCATTGGGCTATTTATCACAAGAATGAAATTCTGAGTCTGTTTTCATTCTGGACTACTTCTTCCATGTTTCAAACCATGTTTCAGTGCATGACTGCTTCTTATTTGCCTGGAGAGATGAGGCATAGCCTTCAGTTTTATTAGGTTATTCAAGCTTGTTACTCAAGCAGTCTTTGTTCCTAGGATCCCTTTTTTCAGATGATGCTAACACTGCCCTGTAATCACTTTATTTGAATTGTTGGACTGTCAGCCTCTTAAAATCCAGAGATAATAGGTTTTTGGTTTTTTCATTGTTTGGGTTTTTTTGTTTTTGTTGGGTTTTTTTTCTTGTATTAGTATTTGTTTCAGAGAATTTGGAAGAAATTGTAATAATGGTCTCCTAGTGCATTGAGGCAGAGGTGAAGTCTCGAAGTCTTACGTAAATACCACTGTTTGCTGGTGGATCATGAGCAGCTACCTGCTAGTCCAAAAGCCAAGCTCTTGTTCTCTCTGTTGCCTCTTACAGTATTCTCTGAGGGCTTTGGATAAAGTGTCAAAGCTTCTCTTTTAGGCAGTGGATAAATTGTGAAGTCACTTAAATGGTGTTCAGCTTTCCTTGAGCCTTTCCTTTGGGCTTTGTCAAGAGAAACATGGGTTTTATTCTGCTGTTGGGCTGTGTGTTCTGAATAAATTGAGTCTTTGGAGAGCTGCAAGGACCAGCTTTGCACCATGATCTGGGCCTAGAACTGTCACTCTAAAGCAGGGGGTGGAACTGCTGTGTTGAAGATAAGGCTTTCAGAAAGGAGAACCCAAGATGCTTTCTTGATTTATATAAATCATGCTTGAAAGAGCAATTGCGATGTCAGGTTAAATAAAAGAACATTATGTAATGGGTCTTGAAACATCTCCAAGCTGAAGGAATCAGGACAAGATTCAGTCCAGTTTGCTGACAGTTTGCTTCCTACACCCTTCCTTATGGTAAATCAATTAAATTTAGAAATAAAGTTCAGTCACTTTTTAAGAGAAGAGTAGTGGACTTAGTGATTAGCAGCTAGTGTGATAGTACCAGCTTTACGTCAGAGTGAAATGGTGTGTGTAACAATGTGAGAGTATGACTTTTTTTGTTCCTGAAACTGGTGTAATATATTGACCTACAGAACACATTAAGCAAGATTTTGTCGCATTTGGAGATGCAGTAGAAAATTCAGCAAGGAGAACATTATACACAATGAGAAAGAATTTAAATTCTTTTCTAAGGCTGTTTAAAGAACCCAATTGTTAGTTATAAATAAACACCCATTAATATAATATATTTAGCTATTTGTGGAGTTCAGACTGTTCAGAAAGGCATTTTAACTTTATTAGGATCAGAGTGTTGGGGTGTTTTTTGTGTGAGCTTGCTTGGTTTGGTTTTGGTGGTGTTGATTTTTTTTTAGCTTACTTTAAGAATAACTGCTTCTGTCCTCAGAACAGTTCATGTTTATGTTCTTGGTGCCCAAACATACTTAATTCCACATTGGCACTTGCTCTGTGCAGTTGGGAAGTGTCATTGAGTCTTGTGGTTTTTTATTTTTTAAGATATTTTAAGACCATTTCTTTTTTTAATGGATTAAAAAAAAGCAAATAACTCACAAAAAGGGTACGGAAATGCTCAAGTGAAGAACAAAAGAACAAAGCCAGATTCAAACATTATTTGAAATTACATTGGTAGAACTTTATTTTCAGTTCTAGAATCTCTTTTATCATCTTTTAAATCATCTTTTAAAAAAAAAAAAGTGCTCTTTCCTGTGCACAGATAGCCACTGACTTCGAGGGAAACTTGATGAACATCAAGAGAGAATCAGATCCACAAGCGCTAACACCCTTTTTTACTAAGTATAAAATACATATGCAAGCATTTTCCAGGTGTTTCAAATATTTTCATTGCCATCTTCTGAACCTGAATTTGATGTGGATAATTAAAAGAGTCATTGCTTACATAGTAGATAGGGAGGAATAAATGCTTTACAGTATGTTTATTGTGCATGACAGATGTCATGTTATCACGCTGCATTATTTTTCTTTGAGATTAATAGTGCTTTGTCTGTCTCCCAGATGTATGAGACACCTGCTAGTTTAATATCTGTCTAGGTCATTGCTACAGAAAGTCTCTCCTCTCTGTGCCTGCTGTAAGGATATATCCTGTATAAAGACTTCGCTCCAGTTCATGCTGCTTGTTTTTCACTGTTTAGAGGATACATGCATTGATCCATGGAGCTGTAGGAAAAGGCTTCAGCATCCTTCTCTCTTCTGGCACTGAGGGTGTTTTCAAGCCCAGTTTTAGAGTGAATGTGAGAGCCGAAGCTGTTTCCTGGTTTGGCCAAAACCTCCATGCTAATGCATGACATCAGGATAGAGAGAAACAGATCTGTCTCTTCCACCTACTGGTTCTGCCAGACGAAAAGAGAGGTGCAAATTTCTTTCACCATCCCTTTATCCTCTTCGTGGTGTCTCTGGCATCCATTTAGCTCATGAATAACTGCACCACTTGTTTCAGATGCTCTTCACAGGGTCTTGCCAACAGGAGCGCTGTGAAATAAGTGTGGTTCATGTGAGGTGTTGTGACTCCCCACTGGGCTCTCAGTGGCAGCGCTGAGTGATAATAAAATGGTCTTTTTGTTTTCACTCTGCTGTGGTTTAACTTGCCCATGTGTAACATCAGAGATTAATTCAGCTTTTTGTCTGCTGGCTTGGGACAGCATTACAGCACTTTGCATTACAAAGTTTATGTTTGCTATTATATCGGCTTGGGACAGCATTACAGCACTTTGCATTACAAAGTTTATGTTTGCTATTATATCATGTAATAGGACTTCTTATTCTTACTGTTGTTATTGTTATTGTTGTTATTAGTAGTAGTAGTAGTAGTAGTAGTAGTAGTAGTAGTGTGGAAAAATTTGAAGAAGGAGAGCTTCCAGCCTGCTTGGCTTGCTTTGGGAGGCTTTACCCCTTGACAATTAGCAAAGTAAAATATAAATTTAAAAACCTTTTTGTGCTGTGTAATCTGATCTAAGTAAGTATTTTGTCTGATTCCTACCAGGATAACAGATTTAGGGTGGTGGTGCTAGTGAGAATCCCAGATAGAGTAGGGCTTGAGTCAAGAAAAAGCTCCTCTTGCCTTGTTAATTAAATTTAAACATTCCTAAGGATGTTTCTTTTTTTAAGCAGTGAGGGTATATGTGCTGTTGCTGCTCCATGGGAAAGGAAAACTTATTGTGGTTCTTCTCAAATCCACTCCTAAAAACGGGGGCTTCCTTTGTTCTCTCATTGTAGCAGCATTTGCTTCTCTGCTGTTCTTTGTATGGGATCCTGAGAACTGCTGCTGGTGGTTTAGAAAAGGTCTTCCTTTTCCAGATTATCACACTCTAAGGTTTTGGGACTTGTTGCATTCATATCCTGACCTCTTGGCTTTGTCTTGCAGCATATTTCCCTTCTCAGTGGGAGGAAGTGTACAAAATAAAAAGTCTGAGCAGGATTTTTGAGGATGTCTCACTGTACAGTGGATGCCTCATTTTTAATGTGCTTTTGAAGCACTCTGTGCTGATTGACCAAAAATCATTGGTTATGGGTATTTCAAGATATAATCAGTTTCAGACCCACTAGACAAGATTATAATTTTTTGTTCCTCATGAACCAGGATCTGTTCAACCCTGTTCTTCTCAGGTCCTTCCACTACTGAGGCAAGCAAGTCACATGAAAAGGATTTTTTTTGCACTATGGCCTGCATTGTACTGCTAATGCTGCTGTTACCGCACTTCATTCTTCTGCTTCTGTTGTGGTGTTTCAATCACAGTGTTCTCTCTTGTAATGAACACAGAAAACTCTCCTTCCTAGTATGAAATTTGGAAGAAAATGCATAAATCTCCCTTGTGCAGCATTGCACAAAGATGGAATCTTATTTTCAGTATTGTGGCATCTGCTGAATTGTAATGCTCCTGAGATAATTCTGATTTATTTTAATACTGTGGTCTAATGCACGCAGTCCAGATTATCTGCCTTTACAATGAATTGAAAAAATGGGATGAGAGGTCCATGTGAAGATCTGAGATGGACAGGCCTGCTAACCTCTGCCATAAAATTCCTTCAAAATTGATGTGGAAATGCAGTGTAAGAATTAGATGTTTGCTTTTGCTGATGAAGCTGGCATCTGTATTTGCTATGGTGTACTTTAGTGGGTTTGTTAATTAGTTTTAATATGTGATTGAGGCTGCTTCTGCTATCTACAAGTAGATAGGGACTAAAGTTGCCAAAAATGAGTTGTCATCATTGCAGCTGCTTCCACTCTGTGAAGAGATGGAGTACATTTTTTCAGGCTCATCTGAGTATACCTATGATGCAGAAACAACACTTGCAGATAAACGCCAACTATTTGCCATTTGCATTCTGTTCAGACACTGGTCAGAAGTCAGTTAAAATTAGTCAAAATTTGTTCCTAAATGTTATATTAAAATGTGTCCTTTCATGTAATGTCATATTTACCTTGAAGTTTGAAGATGAACATGAGGCTGCACATTTACTACAGAGCTTTAATAAGCTTCTGCAGCTAATTTTGGGAAAATAGAAATTACTCTGTCTGCTTGCTGTTATTTAGAAGTGTGTGATTTCTCAGGTGTCTAAGTACAAGAGCCAAGCTATTTTAGTGTGCACAGAATAAACTCACGTTCAAATGTCAACGTAAATTTTCAAGTATACCTTTAAATAAATTCACTCATTTGCAACCTTCAACCTTTTGTAAATTGAAATGATCTTTACCAGATATTAACTTGTTATATTTTAGTAAGTTTGATTATCACAAGTGCTGAGAAGGAATTAAATTTGTACTAGGGGAAAACTTTTGAGATGTGGAGTTGCTGAAATTTTGATAAAATGGAAAATTTAAGTTAAATGAAACATTTTATTTCAATTGCAGAGGCATTGCATTTTATATATTGGATGAATTTTAATGTGTTGAAAAAATCCTATTGAAACATTGTTCTATTCTGTGCTTTTCTCTTTAATGTGAGATTTTACCAATATCTAGATTTTCCCTCACTCAAAAAAAATATATTTGGTTTTAGTGTTTTAGAAAACTTTGGCCAAGAAGAGGCACTGTGCTGCAAATACCTTCCTATGGTGTTTTTGAAAATTGTCTGAGAAGGTGAAGAAAAGGTCTGTAAGGATGAATATTCATCAAAGCATCAAGCTTATTACATGGTCCATCAATGCAACTAGGTATCTTTGCTTGCTGAATCCAGCTAAGGCCAGCTCTGCTCTTCCGTGTTTTGCTGGGCTTTTTTGCTGATGTGAGGAGCTTGGGTTTCTGCTGTAGCTGTGAAATATGCCCTTCTCATATGTTCAGCAGAAAGTGTATGGACCCTATGGATCCCAACTTGCTAATATTTTTAAGGCTTTACTGTTGCTAAAGGACACTAAATGATTCACATGAACACCTTTCAACATTAGAACAGGGAAGAACCAACTTTTATTCTCTGACTCCAGTATTTATAGATTCTCCACAATGATCAGGGATTAGATAATTAAGTTACCACCTTCCCAAGCACACTGGTCATGAGAAACATCCATCAAAAGATGTTTCTTAGAAGGAATGTGATAAACAACTTATGTTTATAGTTAGTTTCATGGGAAAGTGACTAAAACTATGAAAACATTATCAGAAGGCTTTAGCTTTCAGGGTGACAGCTTTGCAAAGGCTGATGTAAATGATGTAACCTGCTGAGTCTTTTAGCTGAGGTATATTTCATTTTGAATGTGAAAGGTGTCTTCATATTAATCATACGCTTTTTTTGGTCCTGTTGGAGGATGTATACAGGATGTAAACAAGATTCTTTGTATTTTTTAATTATTACAAACAAATTTCACCTGGGTTGGGGCAATCCCAAGCACAAATATGGGCTGGGTGGAAAATGGTTTGAGAGCAGTCCTGCGGGGAAGGACTTGGGGGTGTTGGGGGATAAAACCTGACGTGAGCGAGCAACATGCACTCACAGCCCAGAAGGCCAAATGTGTCCTGGGCTGCATCCAAAGCAGCATGGCCAGCACAGGGAGAGAGGGGATTCTGCTCTGCTCTGCTCTGCTCTGCTCTACTCTGCTCTGCTCTGCTCTGGTGAGACCCCACGTGGAGTGCTGCATCCAACTCTGGGGCCCCCAACTTAAGAAGGACGTTGACCCATAGGAACAAGTCCAAAGGAGAACCACAAAGATGATCGGAAGGATGGAGTACCTCTCCTATGAAGACAGGCTGAGAGAATTGGGATTGTTCTGCCTGAAGAAGAGGAGGCTCCAAGAAGATATTATCACAGCATTCGATAATAATGGGGACCAACAAGAAAGGACTTTCTTTAGAAGTCTTTCTTTCTTTCTTTCTTTCTTAGAAAAGTTCCTGGAGGGGGACTTTTTCTAAGGTCCTGTAGTGACAGAACAAGAGATAATGTCTCAAAATTGAAAGAGGATAGGTTTAGGTTAGATATGAGGAAGAAATTCTTTACAATGTTGGTGATGAGGCACTGGAACAGATTGCTGAAAGAAACTAGATGTTCTATCCCTGGAAGTCTTCAAGGCCCGGCTAGTTGGAGCTGTGAGCAACCTGATCTATTGGAAGGCATCTCTACCCATGGAGGGGAGACTGGAACTAGGTGGTCTTTAGCATTCCTTCCAACCTAAAACATTCTATGGAAATAATACTGTGTTGTAGCTTAAAAGAATGTGCAGGTTGTCATCCTCTTGTGCTAGATTCCAGTGACATGGGATCTCTTCAGGACCTGATGAAATCCGTTTTTCTCTGAGCTGATGCTCTTATCTATGAATTACCTATCAGTTGTACTAGATTATTGCCAGGTTTTGGAAGTGCTCTGGCTTCTATATGCAGCTTTCCACTTCAGGCAGTTCCATTGCAGGCAGTGCTCAGGCAAGCGTTTTGCTTACTGGGGGATCCTAGGTTGTTGCTACTGGTGGAAGTGGTTTCTGTTTGTATACCTGCAATTCTGGCACACCCAAGGTAGGCATGACCTTCTGTGAGCATGCTTCTACCTACAGTGAATACAGGAGCATTTGCCTAGTTGTTTGTGCATGTGGGATGAAAGCAGTGAGGAGAACACATGTAGTTGAATGAAAGTGCCTGCTCTGAGCTTGTGTCTCTGAGTGACAAGAGGCTTTGACATACAGCTCCCTGGACCTCCCCCTCTCAGGAGGTCCCCAGAGAAGCCTGAATGACTTTTACATTAAGAAAGCATCAGGTTTCACCAGAGGCAAAGATACTTCCTTGGTTAAAAAAAGCTAAGTGATGGGTGGGAGAGGAATATAAGAGGACTGTGAGTAACTTCTGTTCAAGTGTGTCCTGGCAGGGAGAGCCCTTGTGGCTGGGCATTGCTGTCATGGTAGCAAATGGCATAGACCCATTTGATTTTGGGAAGATTTTTCCATTTTACAATCCTGGAAGAAATACCATTTGTCATAAGGATCTTCAGGATAGGATAGTAATGCCTGATAGGTCATTACTAAATGTCAGAGTACTGGATTAACTTAGACAAGATGTTATGAGGGTAAGTAAGGAACAAACTTTTTAATCTGTGGTAAAACTACATATTTAATTTTGTTCCTACTGAAAGTTTTAGTAGTGTGGTGTGGGTTTTTTGGGGTTTTTTTTTTGTTTGGTTGGATGTGAGATTTTTATTTTTGTGTTAGGATTTTTTAAAATGATTTTTTTTCTTACTGCATTCTTTCCAATTTCTTTAATGTCTGTCTTTCTCTTCTGTTTGCAATTGTATATTTATTTTTATGGCGCCACTTTTTTGTAAGTAAAGAGTGTCTGCTGATGATTTTTAGCATCTGTAAATAACTTCTATTGTTATTTACTCAGAGAGCTAATGAAGAAGTGACTGTGTATTTCCTGCCTAATGACCTCAGGCAATTCTGTTTAATCGTGGGTGTTGCTATTTACTCTGCAAATGTTTTTTTAAAAATCAAAAAAACCACTACATAATACATTATGGAGGAAAAACCTGAATATTGAGATGGTCATACAATGTTCAGATATTTAAAAACTAGCATAAAAATACTAAAATATTGTTTCAAATACCTGGTTCAATAATTGGCTTCATCTCCTGTTATGTGCATTGATTTTATTCTGTTCCCACTGTGAATTTCAGAAAAATATAATGCTTATTTGTTGGTGATTTCAATGTCCAGTGTGAAACACTGTGGTATGGGGGTCATCAAGATTCTTAAGTTTCCTTGCTATGTACTTAACCCTGCTTTGCACTTCTTAAATTGAGCTTTACACAGTGCTGACTAAAAAGAATACCACAATATAAATAGCAAAAATCATGGTGTAATATTTATTTAAGGGTAATTTTGCAATGAACATAAGTCCTGAAGCAAATAGGAAATCCTGTGAATTATTTGGCATATTGCATGATCTGTATAAAAAATGTTTTCTTTCTCTTTATTAATTAAAAATACCCAAAAAGGAAAGAGCCCTCTGTGTTTCTTTATAGCTTTATAGAGCCTTTTATATATGGTTTTAGCTTTTAGTAAAAGATTGCGTCTATTTTAATTTTGTTAAGACATTAATTTTTATATTAAATATGTCTTTAATTTTATTGAGGCATTAATGAGAAGATGATACAGCCTGGCAGCTTTTTTTCTCCCCCTTAAATGAGAGTTAAATGATAGCCCAGTAGAAAGCTCCTCTCCCACCCTGAAGCCACTGCTACCCCTAAACTCACCAAATTCATACTGCTGCAATGACCATACAACCTGAATTTTGCTGAAAAATACTAGACAAACTGTTCTGTATGAGGCAAAGAAGAAAGTAGAGAAGGTCTTACAGGTGAGGATTCTTTTTATTCAATGTAGAGGATGTTCCTCTCTATGCAAGAAAGATATTTGGCTGGAAGTTTTCGAGATATTTCAGCTTGATAAGAATACTTGTTACTGCTTATGTTGTATTAGAGGATTAAATTAAAAGTTTATAGGACTAATGAATTGCTTCATTATTCACTTCCAGCGAATTTCCAATTGCTTCACTATTGCTTCCAGTTCTATTTGGTTTATGTGACCTCCTTTCCTTTGTATGAGTTATGAGCAAAATTATTGGAGATCACAGAGAACGAATAAACTTTAGAACTATAATGCAAGCAGTTTATTTCTCTAAATTTGAGCTAATAGAAGTCTATGCAGTTTTATGGGAGTGTTTGAATAGGACATGCCATACGTATTTCAGCTAATTTATGTTCCAATACGCACCCATCTGGGGAAAAATAAGAAACTTGCTTATCCTCGCTATCAAGATTGTAGCTTGTACGTGTTTCTTAAAGAGAAAGGTGGGAGATACCCCACTTCCCCATCTCGATTTTATTTGCTTTCCATAATAAACTACGGAATATCTTGAGCATGTTGGGCTTTACTTTGTATGTTATTCATGCTGTCACTGTGCCTAGGGCTTTACCAAAGCTAATGAATAAATCCATCTGTTATAGATGTACAAGAAACCAGTTCAGCTGGAAGGCTGATTCTGAATTATATCAAGGAATGCTTGGAAAAGAATCAAGCAAGCCAAAATACATACATAGCTAGGAACTGTAAATTTTCAGATTGTGATAAAACTTAATACAAAGCTGCTGCTTCTTCCAGTATAATGCACTGTCCTATATTTGTGCCTCTACTCCCCTAATGTGCAGTAAATAGGCTGCAATCAGTGAATGCAGTGGGAGTCAGATTTTTATGCATGGGATTGTGGAAGTCTCTGTGCTCTTATGCCCGGCTGATATGTTTCTGGGAAAAAAAGAATGGACTTTACAATGTTAAGCCCTATCTCATATAAGAAAATGCTGATTAACTTATTTATATGAGGATTAAGTAACTGGCTATAAACTTCGGTAAAAAAAAAAATAGATTTGGAGAGTAAAAAGATTACCAGGCCTTAAACTACTGTAAGTACAAAAAAATATTTCCTTATATGGGATTAAGACAGAAAATATGACCTTATACTTTAAGGTATCTGCTAAGTACAAAGGGATTAAGAAGAAAATTCTTCCTAGGATAGGCTATTTGTTGCATGCTCACTCAGAATGGATTTTGTTTTTCTGAAGCTATTCTCCCATACTCTCTTGTACAAGCTGTGGACTGAGATGTAGCTGGAAAAATTGGTGGGGTCTGATCCCTCCTATTGCATGTGCAGAGGGCTCCAGTAGCATTGTTAAAGATGATCTGGTTGTGAATGTATGCATATGAAAGCACCAGGAGGAGTAAATTTCAGGAAAGAGGCTATAGGAAAGAACAAGTCTAAATGAAGCTTTTCCTGAGCCTTGGGTTAAGGGGCAGTGATTAGGCCCTGGTGGCTCTCAGGATGGAAAGACTGATCACTGGGCAGTTCATGAAGGCTGGAAGAAGCCACACATAGCTGCCTGTGGCTGCCATCCTTACAGGAAGAGGGCTCATCCTGTGAGCACCTTGGCTCCCAAATCATCCTGGGAGGCCATGGATGAATGCCAGGGACACTGACCCTGCAGCCTCTCCACTGGGCAGGCTACTCATACCAGTGAGTTTTGGTGTTGGTGAGTATTTGGGTATGAAAGAAAGTGTGTGTGAGTGAAGGCAGCTTTGTTTAAAAACAAACACAACTTATTTGCCTGTAAGGTTTGCTGCAGGAACACCATGATAATGGAGCAACATAGCAACTGGCATCTGCACAGCAGTGAACCATTGCATGCATTTCTTCTGACGTAACTAAAGATTATGGCAGTCTTATGGGGTCTCGGTGGGGTGTTGCATATGTTTTTTGCAAATATCCCATCTGTGAGCAGTTAAGCACTGGAAAAACACTTAGGAACCCAAATGAAAGCAGAAAAACACACAGAAAGCAACTCAATCACCAAGATGTTGTTATGCTTCTTCAGTGCACTGGCCCTAGAGTGCTGCTTGTATCAGCAGTGCTGCCTGGTGGGCGTGAGTGGGGTGTGAGGAGGGAGGGGGTTTATTGGTTTGTGTCTTCCTGCAGGAGACTCTTGTGCTGCAGGTATCAGGTCAAAGCAGTAAAAAAAGCTGCTCTTGGTTTCGTTTTAAATGAAAAGAAAGGCAGATGTTTTGCTTCATCTTCCTCAAATATTTGGAAAAAAAGCTGTGGATTGCTTATGGGGTTTTCAGGACTCCATTCTTTTTGTTTGAATAGTTACATGGTACTTGCAAAGTTAAGTCTGGAAAGAAATTATAAACAATCATGTATTTCACATGCATCACTGGTCTAATTAGTGTGTAACTGTTAATTTCTTGCTTTGTTTTTTCCACCCCTGCCATGAGTCTGGTGAATTAATAGGAAAAAGAAATCAGTGGCTTGACTTGTACCTCCATTCCATAACGTCTCTGTAAAACAAGCTACTCTTCATGCATGGAGAATCCTTTTCTATGTCATTGCTATTAGGCTCTGGGAAGTCTTTCTAAATTTGTGGATCTTTCAGTAATTCTTTAATTTGGGCTCTCACTAGGTTCTCTCATTAGTGTGAAGATGCTTTGTTCTGCCAAAACAAGATGTAATTTGTTGTTTTTAATATGGTTGCATGGCAGCAGAACACAACAATAGCATTATAAAAGTTCATTCAGTGGGATGCCTGTATAAGCCATACTGTACCTAGGCAGAAAAATGTTTGGCATCATACATCAGTCTGGAGGAGTAGACTTTACTGAAGCAAATAGACAGTGAAAAAAAATGTATGTTGTTTACATGAATGGATTTTGATTTGCTGTAACAAAATTAACTTGAAACTCAATTCCTAAAAGTGTTAAATGTATTTTCACCAGCAGTAAACTGATCATTTATTAGTCTGAGTCTAGTCATCTGTTCTTTCAGCTGCAGGGAAGAGGGATGAAAATTTTCTCAAGTAGGAGAGAGATTTTTTTAAGCCAATATATTGGAAGTACCTCCTACTCGTTGTGAATGAATTCAGTTGTCTGAAAGATACAGTGGATAATCCATCCAATATGGCATTTATTATGAAAATGTACAGATTAAAAGGTAAATGAATAATTAGCATGCTGACAACCTTATGTAGTCTCAGGTTTACTGGCTTTCATCATTTTTTCAGGTATTTTTAATTTTTTGCTGCAAACTAACATATTTTATTTAAATTCCTTTTAAATACGATTTCCTACAACATCAAAGAATTTTTCTCCATCAGGATTACTATTTATTATTCACCAAGATTCCAAAAGAAGCATTGTATTATTTCATTTAGATCCTGGAGGAGGGTGAGGAGAGATGATGCAGAACCAGTGTTAAGTCAATGTATCATTTTCCATTTGAATATGAAAGTTTACTATTCAGATGCCTTCCTGCCAGTTGTTCCTATGCTAAGAGGACTCTCACCATAGAATTAAGATAACTTGAATTTCATAATGAAGATCCAAGCCAGTGATTAGGATACTAGTAAAAGAATAAGGGAGTCCTGTGTTGCTTTGTGAGCACAGTTTTTCTCCTGAAATGCTTATGTGGCAGATATAAGATGTAAAATGTATTTGGCAGGCTAGTCTTGCAGTAAGTAGAAAAATGACTATAAAACATGACCATCAAATAATTATAAAATATGGCTGTCAATAGAACAAACATTTAACATGCATTGGCATTGAAACAAAATTGATTTATGCTTTATAGCCCACAGTTACTGATATAATATTTCCCCCACATTTTAACAGTGACAAAGGCTTGCTTTTTCACAGGGTTAGAAAAAAAAGTCAAGTTTTTACTCCGAAAGTAAAATTAAATACTTTTTAATTTTCAGTAGTTGAGAAACTTTACAGTTTAGGTTGAAAGAAAACATCCAATGAAGTTATCCAAATACACAAGTGTGTACATAAGTGTAATTTCTTTATTTTTCTTCAGAAAACTACTGTGTGTTACGAAACTTTAGTTTAGAAAGTTACTAACTCCAGGCTTTGACAATTTTGCTTGCACCCACTGATAGAGTGTAAGACTATAGACTATGGTTCATTTATTGCAACTAAATTTGACTAACTTCAGGGTCCTGGTCTGTAGGGATGGTGTAGCATTATTTTACCTGAGGGAGAGGAGGTGTGGTGGACACCAATGGCCTTGCACAGGAAAATATCGAGCTGTGTTTAATACAGAACGGGGAAACTTCTCCTTAAACAAATGTCTGCCTCCATGCACCGAGAGTTACTGAGCAAAAGCTGAAGATGAGAAAAATGTCTTGCTCTGTGATGCTTATCAAATGATGTGCAAAATGAGTTCCAAATATGATGGAAATCATCCTGTGCAGCTAGAATTTTGATATGCTTGGCTCTGTTCACTTTTGAATTGAATTAATCTAGTTTGACTGAACTGTTTTTTTTTACTGTGTTTACTTCTGCTAAAGGTGTAAGATGTAAGCCTAGATACATTGTGATGATGAGAAACATAATTTCAGATTTTAAAGAAGATTTCTCCATGAAGAGGAACAAATGTAATTCTTGGCCTTGCTTTGACCAAAAAAGAACATCTTTGGCCTTATTAATTGGAAGGAGTTGTATGTGAAATACTGCTTTAAATCAATCCTATCATTTTGATTGATGTATAAATGTATAAATCCTATCTCTTTATGACAATTACATGTTTATGTACATAAATGTTAACATCCTTAATTCTTGCTTTTGCTTGTGATTCTTCTATGCTTTATATTCTTTATTATGGTCTAAGGAATTATTGCTAAAGACAGAAGAGTGACTGTATATTGCACAGATACTGCCTTAGTATTGCAGTTTTCTGGATCTGGAGATTTTATTTATGTGCTGGACTTCTGGGTGCTGAGTATGGATGTACCATGTGGCTGTGGGAGTTAAGATGTTCTCAGTTTATGTGAAACTCATCATGATTTCTTTGTTACTGTTTTGCCTCTCTTATGGACTACCTGTTCTGCTAATTAGTGTTATGAAGCTGAATAAATGATGTGTTTTCAGAATCGGAAAGCTGTAATAGTGTCTTTGTTACTGTGTGGTATCAATTTTTTTCCCATTTGTTCTTTAATGCTGTGTTGCAAAACATTGAGCTGTGTTTGGACTCTTTTAATGCTATGACTGTTAAGGGCTTTAATAATTTCTCAAACCTTTTTTGCACATAATTGTTTTTTCTGGCAGTGGAAATCTGGCAAATGTTGGGTCATTTCATTTTAAAACAATCCTAATGTTTTTAAATTGCCTGAAACACAGTCGGTATTAAAAAAAAAAAAAAAAAAAGAAAAAAGCAATTATCTTTGCCTTTTGCTATCCAAAATAACCAGCAAATGCTAAGAATTATTCTAATTGCTCCATTTGGCTGTTTTGAAATAATGAAATGTAATTTATACCTCTACAAAATCCTTAAATTAAAAAATTGTGTGATATCTTTGAATAGAAAGGCATAGTGGTTTCTGTGAATAATGTGTGTTACTTAAAGCAGTGTAGCACTCATGCTATTCAGCACTGCCGACTTATTTCATGCAGACTAATTAGAGCCATTGAACCTGGCTTCAGTGGGACTTTGAAGTGGTTCTTACCTGGACAGAGTATCTCAATTACAGAAATGCTGAATGTGTCATACATCAACATGGTTTATTAAATAACGTACTTGCCTAGTGCTGAATAAACTTTAGAGCCCTATCAAAAATACATCCTAAACAGGAGTCCCATTACAGTAATATTTCTTGTGAGTTAGTTGTTTGCAACTTATTTTGCTCTTGAATTCCCCTCTAATTGATTATGGAGCCTGTATCCAAGACAGAGAATCTGGGAGATCAAGGCACAAGGGATTTATGCAGACATGGCTGTATGCTAAATAACAGGATCTAAATCCATAGACCAGTCAGCCCTACTCAAGTGAAGTGTTTGCAACAGTTCTGTTAGGTCCCTATTTGAACAACTTAGAAGTTCAAAAACAAAACAAAACAACCAAACCACTGTCCTCCCCCAAAAAACTCCCAAAACTACAAAACTCAAAAAAACCCCACCAAGACCCCAAAACAACAACAAAAAACTACAATCAAAACCAACCCTAGGCAAAACATCTATTTGCCCTACAGAAAGTACATGCTGTTCTGCCTCAGATATCAAATATCTCCTTGAGCTTCATGGATGCTATGTGGGAGGAAGTCTGCTGCTATCATACCCAGGCTGCTAAAATATTGTTGCTCTTTTTTGGGATGGAGTAAAAAGATGTAGTGTGTATGGTAACGATTTCAGACAACATTTTGCTGGTGTTCTTTTGCTTCAAGTACAGACTTTTTAGAAAGGTGGATACACTACTGACATGTAGAGCATACCTGTCCCCATGTGGCAGTCAACCCTAATCTTAGAGAATGGCACTGACTAACTGCATCTGCAATAAACACTTTCCTTAGTGAAAACCAAGGCTGACAGAAATTGCTTAGCCTTGGCAGACTGCACTAGTTGGCTGAGAAAAAGCATATCTCGACTGAATCTTGGATAGAAACATTGCATTTGTATTTCCATTGTGGAAGCCTATAAATACTAAGAGGATTCTTATGCTGGGGGCAGGAGAAGGTCACAAAAATTTAAGTATGGTATTTCTAATTTGAAAATAAGCGATCACAAAAAAATTTACATTAATAAAAAAAAAAAAAAGGAAAAACGTATATTTATCCTAGTTTAGGAGATTTCAGGGAACCTTAGTACCATAATCAGATTTTACCTGCTGAAAAATTTGGTTTTATGGTATGTTCAATGAATATTTCTTTAAAGTGGACCTAGGTTTTGTCTTCAGGGTGCTGCTTGTATTAATCCGTATTTTGTCAGGTTTCTTATAACAGTCTCAAATACAGTACTGTATTTCTTACTGTGGCTTCTTAAAAGACCCTGAAAGATATTAGGTCACTCTGCTAAAGGTGGAGGGGGAAGTGTGTGATTTTCTCTTGGTTTGGAGTCTCAGTGTATAGGAAATGAAACTATTCCTGCTCACCTGCCCTTCCAAAGGCAGACTAGTTCCTTTCAGGCTTGTGCCTCTCTAGTTTGGAGGTTCTCTCGTGTAGGTGAAAGAACAACTGGATTTTCATAGTTTGCATGTAAACCAGAGAATTAAGAATGCCATGGGTAATAGGCTGAGTTCCTAGCCTGATCAGAGAGATGGATCTGAAGCAGCTGTCTCCACATAACTCTAGAAATGCTGCTCTCTGGTTTTGTAGCACTGTTTTGTGAAACCTTTGCAAGCTTGGAAACACGTGGGCCAGCCCAGTTGTTCAACCTAATGTGTCAGGGCAGAGAGTTAAATGTTGTCACAATATAATATGTGTGTATGTATTCAAGCATATGAGACTTGCTAATTCTTTTACAAGCTTCTGTAGCAGCTGTGTAGCAACTGCATCCAGAAAAGGGAAAATAATGAAACAGAGCTCTGTGTTTTTCAGTCTCTCTTCTGAAAAATCATGAGCAGAATAGATCCTGTTTACATCTCCACTAGAAAACATGATTTTTTGGGCTTGATACTGGTATCTGGGAATATTCTTCTGAAGAAAACGTAGAGCAAAATAACCACTGTATTAAATAATTGTATCTCACAAGTAAGCTTACTTAATATTTCAGACCATTTCCAGCAGACCAGCCTGAAATGAGTGGTAGTGAATATTTTTTTTATGGAAGAGCACATTGGTTGAGCAAGCCAGTATTTTCTTGATTTGGCTACAGGGATTTAGTTCCCTGTGAAATGGATGATGCCTTTTCTGAGGACATGGTTCTGGAAGGAAAGGTCAGGTGTGTCTCTGCTGCAGTGTTGAGGGGCAGGGGGAATTAGTAGCATTAATGAATTTTCAGTAGTTTATAATAGCTCATTAGTAGCAGTCTCATGAAGTAAGCTGTATTTGAAACATTTTTTCTATGATAAAGATGATCCTCTTACAATGCTTAGATACCATTTCATTATAATGACAAGTAGTAATGCTTAATTGGTAATACATAAAGAATAAATTACAGAAGTATGACCTGCACCAGGCGTTAGAAAGTCTTCACTACAATTTCTTGAATAAAATTCTTTTTAAATACAGGTGCATGAAGTCAGTGGTTCTGTGCAAAATTCTTCAACTGCTATTTTTTTTTAAGTTTAAATTTAATTGTTTTAAAATTACACTGATTTTAAAGATGGAAATATTTTCAGAGGATAAAAATTTAGTAACTTTTTAGTGATAAATTTTAGCTTTCAAAGAAATGTAAAAATTGTATGCACAGATAATTCAACAAATGTTTACTATAAGCTACTTGTACTGGAAGATGTACTACTCTAAAATATTACTTTAAAAAAAAGGAATTAGATATATGGAAGAATTTCCTTGGGTCTTTTCAGTGGGTCCTCAATTGCTCTTCAGAGAAGTAAAGCCTCTCACTTTTGTTTGCATTCTCTGCTGTTACAAAATTCTCATTCCTTTTCTGTTATCTCTTTTTCCTCTATCTGACAGACATTGGGTTGCCTTAGAGCCTTTGTGTTTGGATAAATAGTGGGGTTTCTTTGTAAATGTAGAGAGACTGATAGTATGTGTAGACTATTTGTTCTTCTGAAAGAGAAGGATGGTATTTTGCAGTTGGTTATTTCCATGTTTGACTGCTCCTGCACTTGGCACAAATAAGATTTTCTTTCACTTTTTGGCCAGAACCCTCTTTATGTTGATATATTGATTACTCATTGGAAAAATAGATTTAGTTTAGCTGTTACTCAAAAGTACTACATGAAGACTGTCATTCTCCTCCTATCCTTTGCCCTTTTTTTGGCACTTCTTCTGCCTATGGAAGTATTTTACTCATCAATTTTGAAGGAAAAGTGCATTCTTGCTGGCTTTTAGAAGCAGACAGAGCAGCAAGTGGAGACTATGCAAAACTAAAACTCTGTTACACAAAGAATAGACAGCAGACTGCATGTGCTCACGTGTCCTTAATGGATCTGGGAAGCAGGTCTCCATTCAGACAGAGGAATTTTCTTGGGAAACCTCCATGTCTCTGCAGCTTTACTCAAAGACGTTTTTTCAACTTCTCATCAGTTTGTGAGACTTATAAATAAACAAGTGCACACTCTTAATGAAAATGAACCAGAACTGGGCATCCAGACTGCTTCATGATTCAAAATCCTCCCTCTCCAATTCATGTTGGGATGATAAGTCCTTCTATTAAGTGTAAGACATCGCTGTCTTGTATGAGAAGGGGTTCCCCTGAAATTGCAGAGCTATTGGTTGAATGTACCCTGGGAAATCTGAGTTTCCACTTGCTTCACAACCAACACAAGGTGTGTTGCATCCTGATGTAGTTCAAAGGTCCTTTCCATTGGAAATAGTGGCCTTGTTGTTTTGTTAATTGTATTGAGGTACAATAACATTACTAGATCTCAAAATAAAAGTAGGTGGTCTGTAGTTCACTTACTCTAGCATTTGCAGATTTTGTGTGGGGAATGAGCAGGTGGGACAAGTGCTTTCAGTTAGTATGTGGGATGAGACAGTCTTTGTTGCCTTCTCTCTGAGGGACTTCTTCCCAATTCAGTTTCCATTACTTTTACCTTGAGTAATTACTTTTTGCTAGCCATAAATGATTATTTGTGTACAGAAAAGATCCTGCTGACTGCAACTGCTTTGTATTTTTGCTGAGACCTTGCTGGAGTTTAGAGTCAGCATTTTTACTATAGTGAAATTAAAGTTTTATTGCTGCTTAATGTATAGGATGTAAATCTTAATAATGTAAATCTTGTTGCACAGTTGCTTGTTACTTGCCACTTCTTAAAATTATTTTTTTCATTGTCTCCGTCTTTCTCTGTAGAGAACATTGCTTATTGTCTGCAGTTGTAAATGAATTGTGAGACTCTGCACCCTGAGCCATATTTCCTTCACATTTGTTTTGCAGCAAATGTATTCGATTGTCTGGCATCTTCCCCAAACCAATTAACATTAAAGTCTGTTCAGAACAGTTCAAGCAAAAGAACTTAGCCTCTAATGTGTCAGACTACAGTGAGCAATTGCATTTTTGACAAAAATTTAAGACAAGCATTTCTGCTATTTAAATTATTATTTTATTTAGCAGTGATTTTCTTCTTCTGTGTTGTTTACTGTCTAGCTAACGTATTCCCTAAACATAGGCAATGCTGAACTACAATCTCTATTCCAAACATTTTAGAGCCTATAATCTCCCCAATCAAATACCTGTCAGAGCTTGAATTAAATTTCTACAATCTCATTTTTCTCTGTCTCATGAACAGTAGAATTACTTCTCCGTCACCATAGGGAAAACAAGTAGGACTGCTCTTGTGGTGAGGAAGAATTTTTTTTAATGTCTGTGATTTCTCCCTCTCTTCTTAATGCTTAAGTTGAGCCATTCTCCAGCACTTCAGATGTGGTTGTGGAAGCTGAACTGAGAAAGTCTTACATGTTTCCATGCTGTATTTAAATATTGTTAAGCCATAAAGTAAGGAGAAATTTTACTTCATTTTTTGCAATAGCATTTGGTTTTGTGGTTTTATCTAGGAAGTCAAGTTCAGGACAGTGTTACAAACACATAAGAAAGAGAGAAGCTTCTCCATGGAACTGTGCCAGATGTGTCATCAGAGGTGGCCAAGGGAAGAGCAAATTTGTTCAAAGTTCAATTGACAAACATAGGGTCTTGCAGCGTCCCCTGGCAGCAGTGAAAGCTGACAGCATCCTGGGCTCTGTTAGACAGTACACTGATGGAAGTGCTCCATTCCCTTTTTCGTCAGCACTTTTCAGAACCCACCTGGAATGTTGTGTTGAGGTTGCAACTCCCCTCTTTCTACCAGCCCAGTTCAAGACAGACCTTGAATAACTGGAATATATTCAATGGAGGGTGACCAAAATGGCTGGAAACTGAGGTGAAGTGTACCTCCTTTTGAAGATGAGGGAATGGAGCTTCTTCAGCCTGGAGAAGATGCTTCAAGGGGAGGATAACCTAATGGCAGCCTTCTGTTACAGATAAGGAGGCAATCAAGTGAATAGAGCTGGACTCTTCACTGAGGTGCTTGGCCAGAAGATGAGACACCATGTATGTAAATCAAGACAAAAGAGGCTCAATCTTAAGGAGAAATATCCATTCACTGTGAGGATAATTAAGCATTGAGAGAGCTTGCCTAGCAAAGCTGTGGAATCTCTGTCCTCAAGATTTTTCAAGTCCTGCCTGACAAAGCCCTGAGCAACCTCTGAATTCAGAGTCGACTCTGCTTTCTGTAGATTGGAGTAGATAACCGCTAAATTTCTTTCCAACATGACTTATAATTTGATTCTATGAACCAAAGAAAATCACTAAGGAAGATCCTGGGAAGAAGAATATTTGCTATCAAAGATTGTGGTTTATATAAGATAGGCCTACTTCTTTATAGCTGATCAAGAAAAAGATTTCAAATATTTTTCAAGAGGCCACATTTCAGGTTTTTGAGAGACTCATCCCTCTGACTTGCAGAATTATACTGTGTTCCAAAATTATAGCAGTGATCAAGAAAGTACAGAAAACTGAAATAATTTTCAGGGTAGGACACAGCTTCCCTGAGAGAGTGTATATTTGGGATCTGCAGGCTAGAGAATGGATAACTGAAAAAGTGTAAGGTAAATCACAGGAAACATGCAGAATATGAACTTGGAGCTCCTGTCTCACTTCCACTAGCAGGCAAACATGGTCATCAAATAAACAAGAAACAGTAAACAATAAGTAAACAAGAAAGAGGTTGAAAATACAAGCCAGTGGTTCACTCCTAATAAAGGCAGCTGGGTGGGCTTTTTGCTGCATCCATTGATTTTAAAATAAGTCAATAAATAAATAACCTTTAATAAGTTTTAAAAAAAATTGGAAAAAATAATGGACAAAAAAAAATCAGTTACAGGTGGTCTACCATAGACTTGACAAGAGTATATGAGAGAAAAAAACTAGTTTTGACTAACACTGGAGACAAGAGAGCACTCTGTGCCTGACTTAATAGTCTAATAGTACTAATGTACTGCTGTGCTCTGATAAAAGGAATTGTCTATTACCTAGGTGTGAATTGTATCACCTTGGAATTTCCCATACTTGTAAACCTTAAAATGCCATGATGTCACAGTCTGACAACTGATCGATGATTGATTAATACCAATGAACTGAGACCCCAGAATTATCATAAAGGCATGAAATCAAAAGGATGTTTTTACTGGAAGAGGACATAGTTTCCTCCTTGCTGCTGGTTTTGTTGACATTCAAGAGCCATTCAGCATTCAGCCTGGGAAAACGTGTTTTATCACTGGATCTTTTCCAGAGTTTTCATCCTCTTGTAAGCTGATTTTCCTGTGGTTAAGAAAAAAAAAATGTCCTTTGAAGATTTCAATAGGCATATCATATGTGTAGAGGTATTTAGCGCAGTAACTTTATGATACTTTGATATAATAAGGAAACTATTTCAGATGGCAAAAAATTATACGTGGACTATCCTTTGGGCATCACATCAAGCAGGAGTGCAATGTGTGCACATACATACAAAGTATCCAATGTTTAATCACATTCAATAATACTCAAAATCCAGACTTCACTGGACAATCCTCATAGGCAGCTGAAGTCCAAATGCTGTCAAAGTGAGCTTTTTTAATTTGCAAGCTTTTGACCAGTGTAGTTGGTGGCATGATGTAATAGTCTATAGAAAATACCCAGTACCATGTCAAGAGTGTGTGATTTAACACAATGTGCTTTGAGCACTTCAAGTGAGCATAGGGCATGAGGACATTGCAACAAATTTATGCACTGTAAATTTTTCTCAATGCACATGGGATTTTTAATCATCACAAGATTAAAATCACAATATTTCAAGAACTGCAGATAGAGAATTATTATAACAGCTTCTTCATATTTGAATAAATTTATGTTAATAGAAAATATGTGATGACTGCTTCAGAAGTAGGAATAGAACTCCTGAAATACTAATGAACTTCCAGAGCTTTATGCACTCTTTTCCACTTCAGATTTGATGTATATTGAATCTGGTTTTTTGAGTGCAGCATCCAGCCTTGGAGAAGTGTGTGGGTGGGATGCACAGGACAGTGAAAAGGAAGTACGGCCCTGACTACATCTGCCAAGAACATATTTTATAAAACAAAAACTTGAAACAGGGATTATATGAAGTTTTCTAAGTGAGGATAGGTTGTGTCTTGGCATGCTCTTTGTTGGTGTTTGACACACTGTTCTCATCTTCCCTTCAGTGCAGAAACAAATGTTAGTAGTCACCACAGTGCCCGTAGTTGGAAGATGGTGGTTTCCCACATGCTGCATCCTTTGCACTGAGCTACATCTGGTGAAGCCAGAAAGCATATCTGTATCTGCAAGTTTTAAACTATACTCAAAGCTACTGTTAGTACAGGCTGTACATGGCATGGCAAAAAGCATGTTAAATTGTATTTTAAGCAAAAGAGACAGCACTTGGAAGAAGCAAGCACCTATGTACCTATACTGTAAATGCAAAATGTGATGCTTCTAAGCAAGTGTGCTCTTTTGATCAGCTGGTTTTGGTCTTACATACTTTACATACAAAAATCATCCATTTAAAAACTCATAGACCTAGTCAGCAACAAGGGATTATGTCTATCAGTTGATCACAGAAGTTCATAACTAAAAAAAGTTTTATTTTTATACATAATTAAAAGCATCTAAATACGATTATTCCATTTTGTTTACTTTATGCCATTTGAAGACACTTGCAGTAAAACAAAATATTCAACATGCATTGTACCATCTTTTACTTAAAACAACAACAAAAAAATTGTATAAGAAGGTTATTTCCTAAAGCTGTAAGCTCAGACGCTTGTGTTCAGCTGTGAACAATCAACTGGCAAACACTCTACTAATCTCTTATTTTGGCATCCTTTATGCAGCTGCATTATAAAAGAATGTGTTAAAGATTTGGGATTACTTTTATCTGTCGCTATATTGGTGGTTCATAACCCCCACAAGTAATGATAAGTGTTTCAACCCAGGTGGTCCTATTTTATCAGTTTGCATCAATTAGAATTGCTTTTATAAAAAAGACCAAACAAAGAGAAAACCCCCAGCAAACACAAAACACACACACACAAACACACACACAAACCCAAACAGCAAAAATGAGAATTTAATAAGTGATGATGTATTTAATAAGTGATGATGAATTTGTGGGAATACTCTGAAACAATTTAGAGAAAGAAAATTAAATATTCTGAAAAATGTAATACTTCACATATGCAGTCTGTTAATGTTGAATGATCAAATGCTTATTTTGAAACATTTCTAGAGATAATGAAATAGTCTCAGAATGTAGTTTATGAGATGTTTGTGACAGACAGGTAATGTCAGATGTGCTCAGTGACTACTTCTTCTGAACCAGTTCATATTTTGTACATGTTCTAAATGGAAAAATAGCTACCAAATGCCTGAGTGTTGCTGGTATGTTAACAAGTTAATTTAGACAACAGGAAGCATTTGAATGTATCTATCTGCCACAAAAATATCTTTATTATAATTTATTAGTGAGGATCAAAAATGATATGACTGTGTGCAGGAAGATGACCTCTAACTGAAGCAAATGTAATTCATTGTCAGAGCCTATTAATTTACACTAAAGTAATCCTAAGTAATGCAAGTACTGCTCTAGAATGCAGGGGAAGGCACAGTGAAGTAATTGCTTAATGATGATGTTAATAAGTCAGAGCAATAATTCTGTATTTACTGATTGTCAGAAACATGATCAGTTTCAATAACATAGACAAAGTCATTGTTATGGTGGAAGAAAACCTTCATTTTTTATGCCCATGGCAGTTATTTGGAGTTTTTTAACACCCATTTCTGGAAACTGGCCAATGAGAGAAGATAAATAGCAGGTACTGGGACACTCATAAAATATGTTTTGGTTTGCATTTAGAAATTAATTGCTAGAGGACTCTGAGAAATTCTATCTGTGTTCCAAGCTACTGTACTGATTTGCAAAATTATCATAGTACTTGCAGCTGACTGTCTGTGTCCGTTTCACAGGAGTCCGTGATTGTAACTGTGAGAACTGAGACCTGGCTCTCTGAGACCATTCAGGTCAAAGCAAAGCTTGAAGTCCTTTGGCGATGTGGGAATTTTTGTGCCACCGTGATTATGTCAGTCATGAGGAGAGAAGGACCATGTGTGGTACTTGTATGCCTCTGTCAGAACTTCTGTCAGCTGCTGGGTGTGTTTAGAGGTGTTTCAGAATAGGAACCCTAAAAGGTTTGCAATTGAAGATGGTGGGGGTACAGCATCCTTCCTAGATCAGATTCTTCCACTTTTTTTTCATTTCAAACGCTGTTTAGGATATGTACAGCCATTAGCTGAAAAAAAATGTTTAAAAATACATTCACCATGTTAAACATGGTCATATCTCATTTTGTAATTTTATGAAACTTCACAGGCATTCACATGAGAATATTCATAGTTGACCTCATACAGAAGCTGCTGTTGCATCAGGTCTTCAGCTTCTTTTTTGGCTTCCTCCTTGATGTCAAAGATGACTGTGAAAACAGTGACTTATTGCAGAATTATGGTTAAAGGAATACTTCAAGATTTCAATGCAAGACCTTCAACATGTAACAGGAGAACTGGAAATTAATTCTTTTTTTTTGTTACTCTTTCTTCTATCTTGACAGCAACTTTTTTGTTCCAGTGGTAAGACACAGTTTGATGTCATCAACATAGTACTTTAGCTATACCACACAATAATCTTTTGTTTCTCATATCAAGGAATAACAGATATGGTTGAATTTCTTAGTTCTGTTCACTTACCTGTAGTTTGCATACAATGTGTTTCCCTTTTCCTATCTTTGTTTCTCTTTGTGTTTTGGTTTTTTTTCAGATGTTTCTTTGCTTCCTACTTTATTAAACCAAGTTTGAGGAATTGATTTCATTAACTGAGAATTACAAAGAAACAGTGGGATTGCTGACAAGAGAAAGATCTTCAGGAACAGTCCTTCAAATAATACAATAGAGAAAAATCTTGGAAATGTACATTCAGAACCTAATTCATTTTTCCCTTTTGCCCACTTTCCCTCACTAAAGATTTGAAAAAATTCTTGTTCTTTTGTCAGCAATCACTTTGTTTTTTGTCCCTCATCATTAGATGATCATGTTCTGCATTTGTATCTATGTAGCACATCCTGCTGTAGGATTTCTGTCTTAATCAGAAATGCCTTAAGTTGCCAGTTACTGCACAGGTGTGACAAAAACTGTCCCATTGTTCAGTGGAATTTTTTACTCTGTTTAATGGATGGTATAGTGAGACAAAGGGCAGGTGAAGAGATTGTATAGTTAGCCAAAAAGCTACACCTTTCTGAGCAAACACCTAGTTTCAGGATTTCTTCAGTAATGAGTGCTTTAGTCCTGTAATTTTGAGATGACTCAGACTTCCCAGTACCCAAAGAAAGATGCACAATGACTGTGAAACTTGCTTTTACCATTTTTAAAAACCATTATTTATTCCATCACTACCAGTTTGTAAAATAGTTTTAAAATGTTTCACCCACCTGGAAAAGGGAGCATTTGTCTGTGAAAGAATGGAAGAGCTTAAATTTCATAGTGGCAATGGGAATATATAATTAATATTTCCTCGGTGCTACTGTAATAAAATATAATATACAATAATATAATAGAAATTAAATGGCAAAACAAAGAATTTTCTCTGTGAAATGTAATTGTAGAGAAAAAGCAGTACTGCACTGCTTTGGCAGGTTGAGCACCTAGGAAAAATTTCCATTTAATTAGAAACCTATTTGGTGAACAAGGAGATATTGCAAATAAGGACACACAGATGAGAAAAAAAAATCCCAAACTAATAATTATCAAATATTTTAGTCAAATAAAATTGAGTTTATTGAATGATTTGAATTTTCCTCGGGCAAAAGTAGATCACATTTTTCAGCAAATGCAAATATGCATGACTTCTCTGTCTAAGTAGTAGAGGAACTTACTAGGAACATCCCATTCTCCTGTGCTCCCTGGTTCTGGAAAATATTCCTCTTCAGAAGAGACTGCTTGTGCTTTTTTAATGACATGGACAATTGGAGTAGTGCTTCCAACTGGCAATATGTCCTGGAAGTAGGGGTAGGAGTTGACACAAGCCATTGGACAGAAGTGGAAAGCTGAAGGAGTAATCACTTCATTTGAGAATAAGTTTGTAGTTAGTTATATGCATAGAGGCATATCAAAGCTAAGAAACACTAGGCTGATCTGACATGAAGAGTAAACAAATTGTACTTCTCTAGTTATATCTGTTCTGAAAACAGATACACAATGCTGAAATTGCTCAGCTTTGTGTGAAGACTGTGGAATGTGAATGTGAATTCCATAGTTTTAGATAAATGTATTTCCTCTCTCTGTAGGAAAATTGAAGTGTTGTCTTCTATATGAACAAAAAAAAAAAATACCATACCATACCATAGAATTGTTCTAGATGGCAGGGACTTGTAATGATCATCTGGTCAAACTACCTGATCGTTCTATGGCTGACCAAAGTTCAGTGACAGGACACTGGAACAGGCTTCCTAGAGAGGTGATTGATGCCCCGTGTCTGTCAGTGCCTAAAAAAGAAAGATTTGGCATTTGGTTATGCTCTTCATAATGGGATTCACTTCTGGGTCAACCCTGAGATGGTCAGGCAGTTGGACTAGATGATCACTGTAGATCCCTGCAAACTGAACTATATCCTCCCTTCCCTTGCCTTCCTCTTCCCTTCCTTCTCCTTTCCTCTCTTTCTAGTGGAGAAGGTGCTGAGGTCATTAGTCAGTGTACTTTGTTCTCCAGGTCTTTCTGCTGCTTCTTTCTGTTCTGGGAATTATCTTTGTTATTTGGACTTGATTGTAGGGGTGTTTGTGGACTTTATTTTCTAATGCTTCAGGATTTTATCAGCCTTTTGTAAGCTTGTATTTATATTATTTTGTGGACATACAATTATTATCTTGGGAAGGTGAAATTTCATGTAGTGTACTTTCAGACATTAGCATGTGTGTGCATGAACAGATTTACTAAGCAGAAGGAAATTTAACTTAATTCAGTGATATTGTTTTGCAATGGATACATACATTGTATATAAAATAACATTTTTATACATTAAGTGGTCAAAAAGAAAAGGAAATTATTTGCTCCTACAGAGAAGAGTCCATTTGAATTCATATGAATTCAGTCTGTGATATAAAGCACAAAAATGTTAATTATTTCTGCATTATTTCTAATTATTTCTGTGGTGGGAGATTTGGTAGAGATTAAAAACTACTTCTGTCTCAGGCTGATAGACTAATGTTACTGATCTCCTATGATACAAGAATAATGGTGCTCCTATGCTTTTCTTGATCTCTCAGATTTGTAATTCTGAAAAGGAAGGTCTAAAGAATGAAGCATTCTGCATAAAGTTCCCAATATTGATGTGAAGGTGATTCCTGAAAGTTAATTTTCTATGCACTGTTAGTATTTTGTGTTAATTACGGCATTCATTCATTCATTCATTCATTCATTCATTCATTCATTCATTCATTCATTCACATATTCATTCATTCAGAAGTATGAGAACTCATGTAATGGAGTTAATATGTTTATCCAGAGCAGACAAGCACATACATTTTCCATGCAATGAAGCATCAAAAGAGCATCTCTCCTATTAACACACGCTGCACCCCTGTGTTTGACTGCATTAATGCAGTGTGCACCCATCCCTTCTTCCTCTGGTAAAGTTTTGACGGACAGCACCTTGGGATCAGTGCTTGTGCTAGCTGTGGATGGAAAAATGCATGGTGGTGGAGGAGGTGTGTGTGTTTTGTTTTGGTTGGTTGTTTTTTTCTGGCCAACAGATAGAGGGGAGGCACAGGTCACTCCTGCTGCTGTGCCAGTTATTCTGATGCTTTGCAGTGGCTGCCTAGAACAGAGGCTAGACTGAGTTAAGAGAATAACATGTGTATTTATTAAAGGCCATCATCAATAGATATACCTTGGACAGTCAAAAGCTTCACAGACAAAAGCTTTCAACATGGACAATGGTCACAAGTTTTCAGACAGATATAAGTCTGGTTTATTTGCATATCAGGTGCTAATTCTCCAATTACAGCTCCAGAAAATGAAGTCATATATCCCCAGTTTGCTCTCCACCCCAATTCACTTTTTTAAACTTTTCAGGGCCTGAGGCTGTGTGTGTTAGACCACAGACTGAGAGGGATTGTTTTGTCTAACCAAAATGTGAAGTCAATTAACTACACTTTCTATGGCATTTAGAGCTATGCACTATAGTAATATGGGATTTGAAAAGTATAAAAGCTAAAATTTTAAGGCATCCACTCAACCACTGTGAAGGGAGAGCAAGGAAGAGGACCACTGTTGGGAGAGAACAGGGCTTTGTGCTCTTCATGAATACAGAAAACAGAAGCTAAGCAACCATGCTTAGAGGTGTACAGTGTACACTATACCTGATATATTTTTGTAGATCAAAGAAGCACACCTTACATACAAAGACAAGAATTTATTGTTAGTCTAATTGAAATTGTAGCAGTCTAATCAAGAAGTGCCATTTTTATTGGACTAATAATACCAGGTTATCTTGAACTCAAAAAAACTCATTATGTTTGAAGTTGTTCATAAATGTCCTTGAATCAACTCATTTTGTGTCATGTTCATGTAATATTGCCTGCGTCCTGAGGTCAGTGGCATTGAGGACGGGGGGAGAGGTCAGCACTGACATCCATGGCCCTTTGCTGGGAGTGGTGAGATATTCTGCATGAGGGGCAAGCTTCCCCCTTGGTCTCAGGTCTGTTTAGGTCTGCTTTATATATTTGCAGCCACTCTTTCTTTTCTAAATGACTCGAAGGGTGGTTGCACTAGGACTCAGGCCATTATCACAACAAGTTTAAAGCACCTCATGGCATTTGGCATGAAGCAAAATGAAGCTCCTGTCATTGTAAAAAGTCTTGTCAATATAAAATATTTCTTCCTAGTATCTAATCTAATCTAAACTTACCCTACTTCAGCTTAGGGCCATTACCCCATGTTGTATCCCTACATGTCCTTGTGTAAAGTGTCCCTGTCCAGCTTTCTTGTAGGCCTCCATTAGGTACTGACATGCTGCTCTAAGTTCACCCTGGAACTTCTCCAGGTTGAACAACCCCAACAGCCTTCAGCCTGCCTTCATAAGAGAAGTTCTCCATCCCTCTGATCATCTCTGTGGTCCTCCTCTGGACTCCTCTGGACTTGTTTCAGCAATTTCACATCCTTCATATGCTAGGGCCCCAGAGGTGGATGCAGCACTGCAGATGGGGTCTCCCAGAGCAGAGCAGAGGGGCAGAATCCCCACTCTGCTGGCCACTCGGCTTTGGATGGAGCCTAAGATACTATTGGCCTTCTGGTCTCCAAGTGCACACTGCTGGCTCATGTCAAGCTTCTTGTCCACCAAGATCTCCAAGACTTTCTCCTCAGAACTGCTCTCAAGATCCACAGTCACTATCAAGCTCTAGGAAATAATCTTCCAATCTTTTCCTGACCTTTTTCAATATTTGTAGTTACAGCTAAAGCAGACCCATAACCATATAAAGCATTCTCTAGTTGAGCCCAGGGCCAGCAGTGTGAAACTGCTGGTGGGCTCTGATGTCCTTTGCTGATGCTGCAAATGGTGTAGGGAAGAAGAGCATCGTGGGGTAGGGCATGAACGCCACATGAGCAGAGGAGAGGAGGTGGCCAGGGAGAGGATTCTGAGAGTGGGTGCAAACAAAATACAATTTCACAACTGCTGTGGACAGTCTATCAGTAGGTGATACCCAGCACTCCATGCGTGGGTCTATGGACACCTTTCTTTGCACTATATTGGATAGTGGGAATTCAAAAAGTCACTTTTTTTCCTTAAGCTTATGAACTGACAAAGCCAATTTGGGCACACAAGAAAAAATCAGAGTTTAAGCACATGTTTCCATTTTTGGCACTTTAAATCGTTGATTGCTCTTTAAGCCTTTAACTTTAAAATGTCATTGATTTTCATTAGAAGGCTTTGTAATCTATTTCAGAGCTGCTCTCTAAAAAAAAAAAAATCTATGTTGTTAGGGAGTTACACCGATTTTCTATGTTGGCCTCCTTCCACTTTTATAAATTGAGACTTAATCAGGGCTACTGAACTGAAATTGATTTTATAGAAAGTAACAACCCATTAATAAGATCTTTTGCTTTAAATAAGTCTTTAATTGCAGCTCTGTACAGATGTGATAGAGAAAAAATGTTTGTTAGTGCCATGACTTAATATTGATTAATATTTGTTCTTTGAGAAATATATTTTTCTTTCTCTGTTTTTTAGAGTACAACCACACCTGGATCTAAGCTTTATTTTCCTAACCAAATGTATTTAAGGCATTAATGGATTTTTTTTCAAACTTCTGCCAACTTAGTCTCATGTAGCAATCTTGATTCAGCAGTTTAGAGCTCTAAATTGTTACAATAGCCTACTTTATTGAATTTCCAAACCTTGGAAAACCCTGTTAAATCTTTCTACCCTCAGACCCACTACTGGGGGAAAAAAGTCTACTGAGCTGAAGTATGAAAGTGAGGCATTGTCCCTAATGAAATGAGTGTTAAATAAAGGTTAATGTGGGTTGACTATATTGATCACCCCTTTCCTGGTCTTCCTTCTTTCAGTCTCCATATCTCATTGAATTACCTGATACCATTTTTTCCTGATAATTTTTTAAATAAGATGTCTTTATAAAGCCTGCATAAGTCTCTATGTCATCTGTATTCTGTTAATTTTCAGATTTTATTTTAAAAGGGCCCAGCTGAAAACACTTGCCCTTTCAACAGACCTATGAAGATGAGAGATTGAGAGGTGTCATGGCATGTTGTTGCAGAGCAGCCCGATACAGTGATATACCTCTGGCTGATTACTGTAAGCACTATTCAATGGTGTATAATCTCTAATCCTTGTAAAATGGGCAGGTTGGGTTGCTATTGCTCTTATTCTCTTGTCTTCCCTGCAAAACTATCCTGTTTTTTAATTTCAGAGTTTTCAAGGAAATTACCTTATTATCTCATTGGGACAGGAGCTATCTCTCTCAAGTGTAGATCTTTTGAGGGAAGGTTCTAACAGGTAGTTACCAGACTGTACTATTGGTTCCAGGTGTGAGACATGTAAAGTGGTGTGCCATTTTTAACCCATTTCATCTGCCTTTACAAATGCTTTTGGAAGATAAGCTCAGTTCTGTCATGGGCATACAGTTGACGTGATGTTTCTCAAGAAAATGCGTCATTGTATTGATCACAAGCTACTTTTTCTATTGATGTGTCACTTGGTCAGCACCGCAGTGACATAGCTTTCAATGTTCGTTTTTTGTCTGTGAGGTCAGATACATCTCAGGACATCTCAGTCAGTGTGTGTTGACACTTACAGGGAGAAATTAGAGGAGGAGATCACTTAAGCCTCTGTTGATAATAGCTAGACTTCCAGTCAACAGTGGGCTCTCCCAAGGCTTGTGGATCTGACCAAAGTGGTGCTCCAGGCACATATTGCAGCAGTTATGGAATTGTTAGTCACGAGGGACCAGTGCAAACTCTTTTACATCTTGGAAAGCTTTAAATGTTGTTGCAGGTTAAATACAGAAATCCTTGCATGGAGTTTGTATTGCTTCAGATGTTCATTTAGACCAGGCAGCACATTTCTGGGTATCTTTCCCTATGCAACTGTATAATAAATGAAGTGTAAAAAAGCTCAAAGGTGTTACTGCAGACATTTAATGCATATGGCCTATACGTATCTGTCCTATTTTCTGACCAGAAAAACAGCTGGACTTTTTCCTTCAGAAGTCACTTAAGCATTATTAAGATACTGAACCTCATTAGCTCCCATCCCACATTGCTTTAACATTCTGACTTGGAAGTACTGCTCTTTGAAAAGAGAGTCTAGGATCTTTATTTAATTGGCTCATCATTTAACCACAAATTAGCCAGTAAATTTGTAAATGAGTAACTTGCAAGTTTATGCTCCAAATTAGGCTTCTCTAAGGAGTATTTGCATTACTTTATACAGGTGGAATAATTACCTTAGCTTACTAGCACTCAACAGATTTTTAGTTTAGATTCAGTTTAGATTCTATTTGTTTAAACAAACAGAATAAGTAGATATTCTTTAAATATCAAAATGTTGAGGTCTTAGTTGGAGTCCTCAAAATTCTTTATACCTACTCCCCACCTCCAAGGTATGCTAAAATGTCCTTATGTGTTATGCAGACAGGATCAAGTCCATTTCCCCCTTCTTTGTCAAGAACTTTGGAAAACTGACATTACCCTAACTCTTCCAAGGAAATCTGTATCCTTCCAATCATTTTGCTCTAGTACCATACTTCTGCAAAGCTTGTAAATATCAAATGTAAAAAAAAAGAAAGAAAAAAAAGTAATTTTGCTATGTCTTTAGGATTTTTGCTGATGCATGTGAGTGTAAGTGTGGAACACATATTTGCAACCAGTCACTTAGTCAAAGGAAGAAAAACTGAGGGACAATAATAGAAGGATCTAAATGATAACTATTTTCCAGAGGTTGAAACCCAGAATTGATTAAGATAATGGAAAATACTGGGAGTGGGCAGGATGATTGAGGCCTAAATGCTTCAATTCAAAGACAAAAAACAAACCCAAACATCTGAAACTTCAGAACAAAGTATTAATTATAAGCATTAATTAACATCTCCAAATAAGTTGGAAAATCATTTCCCACCCAGAACCACAAACTTATTACCAAAATTATTCTTTTAAATGCCTTTGAAGTATGGTATTAAGAAATTCCGAGTCTTTGCCTACTTTGCATATGCATTTATTATGCATAAAACTTATTCTTGACAGGTGAGTCTTAACATGAATAATTTTTTTTTAGCTTGTTGCAGTATAGTATCACACCTCCCAGAATTCAAAAATCATAACTGAGTATAAGCACTATCATGTCTTGATAAAAAAATGTTTCTTCCTAAATTATTGGTGTTATGTGTTCAGTCTGCTTTTCAGTCTACTTTTCAGTCTTCCTTTCCTTCTTCCTCTGTGGGAACTCAGGACTTCTGACCAACAAACCAATATGATTTCACAGAAGCCCTTTATTGTTCACATTACACACTTATTTATACATTCTAAAACTACTCTTCATGCGATCATGCATCTTTTCATTGGTGCCCCTATCTTGTCCACACACTCTGCACACACCCCTCAGGGCACAGGACTGGTTAAGGTGTTCAACTGCACTCTGTTATCTGGCTCTTGTGGTCCTGATTTTCAGCTTTTCAGCCTCTTCCTTCTTATTTTTAGAACAGTTTATATCTCAGCAACCTTGAGAAATTCCAGAGGGTCTGATAATAAGCTCTAAATATGGTTTGGCTGGAGCACATCATGGCCCAAGCTGTTCAGATGCATTACTACATTCCTCTGGACTTCCCCACCACATCACAAGCAAGAGGCTGAAATATGTTAACACCATCAAGTGAAACATTTCTGCTAAGTGACAACAGATTGTTTTTGTTGTTTCCAAAATTATCTTAAATGAGACACAAGTAACATCAAAAAACCCCAGCTAACCAGCCCCCCAAAAAACTCCATACACAAAAAAAATCTCCCCAAAACAATTGAGTTTCAAAAGTCAGTGCCCTTGTCCTAGGATGAAAAAAAAAGAAAATTTCTAGGGGGCTTGGGTATAACTACCACCCATATTACGATTTTTGAGCTAAAACTTCTCCTAAGGAAATGCTGAGTTCTTAGGATAGTCTAAGCTGAAGAAGCTTTGTGATGTGACTCTAGTAGTGGGACATAGCTGGGAAGTCGACTGTAGGCTGAAGTTTTATTTCATATTCCTTTGTAGAATAAGTAACACTGTCAAACTCACAACTCTGCCACTGTAACTGCTGCTACAGTGGCAGCAGTTTTTTGTGTCAGTCCTGTCAACTAGCGGAAATAACCTCTGGTGGTAAGAGACGTTAGTGTGAACATGGCTCTGATTTGACTTAGGAGCTTCCCACATATGTCATGGCAGTGAAAAAGGAATTCATTTGGGGTAAAGGACTTACTGAATATGCTCTGCTACAATGACATGTGTCTATCAGCAGAGGTTAGTGTGATAGCTGGTGGCAGAACACTCCTTCATGGAGCTTTGGGCTATTTGAGTTTTATTTAGCCAAAAAGAATATATGAAAAATTATTTACCCCAAAATGGTTACATTTTTCCCTGTTACAGTTTGGCTACTGGACTCTATTTCATAGATAGCAGCATTGATGTCAAATTTCACATTTTGTTGCCATCAGTAGTGATGTAGGGACCACTCTAAATAATTATGTAAGACAGTGCATGTAAGATGAAGAAAAAGGATTCTCTTCTACCTATCTGGCTACCACCCAGAGGACAACTTTGGGTTATCTTTAGCAAGTTTATCAAAGAGATCAAAAAAGCTTATGAGTGTGGAATTTAATGATGACATTTTTTTAAAGTGTTGATAATCTGAAATCATAAATTTCTTAGCACTGATACTGCCTTTAAATAGGAAATGTTATGTAACACTTGTTAAAAGAGCTATTTAATCCTAAATTAGCTTTTTAAGGAGCTGTTGCATTGCTGAATAACCATGATGTGGAAAGCTACAAATCCTTCTATAACAGGAAAAGATACAAGAGGAATTAAACAGGGCAGGAACTTGAAGGTGAAAGGTGAGGGTCAAGTCTTAAAATTTGAACTATGTGTAGCAGAATTAAAAATGTCTGAGAAGCTGCTTGTGCACAGTGTGAAATCCTGATCCCTGAAAACATATCCCATAGTTACTTTTGCAGCCGTGCAGGAGAAAAGGAAGTCCGGGTCTCACTAATCTGAACATGAGTGCCTCCAAGGCTGAGAACTCCTAAAGGGTGATGAAGAACAATAGGGAAAGTATTGAATGGTTTTGTTACTCTTGTTTCACAGACCTCTTCAGTCCTTGGCTCAGTTTAGAGTGACCTTGCAGCTCCTGCTATTTGTGTCACGCCCACAGTTCCTTGATAGCTGTGCAGTTGCAAGGTGCTCAAGTATGGAGTGTTCATCTCTTCTATTGGCAGGGGCAGTTGGGATGGATACCATTTTGGGGTGGGATTTTTTGATCTCTGTCAGTATACTTTGTTCTTATATATAAATAAATTAATATGACTAGATATATAACTAGAAAGCAAAAAAAAAAACCTTCCTGAATGCTGTGTAGCAGTCTGTACAATTTTACAATTTTACAATTTTAGTTTTGTAGTACAGTAGAAGGGAGAAAACAGTAGGTACATAAAAAAGGTTTATCTTGTCATCGTCTTTTGCATAACCATGATCAAATTTTTCTTTGCCCTTTGCCTGTCTCCAGGCTAAGAAATGCAATGGGGATTTTTCACTTGATTTCATGTTTCCAAATTTTTCTTGTAATATGTTAATGATGAATTACACTTTGCTGCAAAATGTAGTGCTGTGTTTTTGTGCTATAACCTTAACATAAGTAGCATAATCTCACTGGAACTTGTTCAGGTTTGTTGTGTAAAAGAGGGGTCAGTCTTGGACCAGTCACCTGGCTGCTGGAGTCAAGTCTGTAAACAACACTGCTGACAATGTTTGATGCTCTCCATCCTCTGCCCCTCTAATATGTTAATTAGCCTCAGGCTTTAAGTAACTCTTTATGAAAAGTGAACATCTTTTCATAAGTATTGTACTTTGGTGGCTTTCCACTTCAGAGGCATGGTAGATGTGGCTTCCCATCTGATTAGCAGTGCTGATCCTACTTGAGATCAAATTGTGCCAAAAAATTGTGATCTCACACTTCCAAACAGGGATTACTTGAAGCCTGAGACACCACAGTTCCAGAAGCAGTTTTTGAATGTTTACCTTCAGGATTCTGTTTCCTAGAAGATAAGTGCAATGCAGTCCTTTTCTTGCCGTATCCCATCCTGCCTGTAACTTCTCATTTTTCACCCTTCTTGAATGCACCCACTTCTAGGAAATCTGACATGATCAGTGCTGACAGCCAAACTGACAAGATCAATTTAAGGGGATGGGCATGGCTGTAAAGGAAAATAGCAGAACAGTGATGGTGAGGAATGGAGTTTGATGGAAATGTTGAAATGCCGTTGCCTTTCCTTTTGCAGATCAGAAGGAATGTAGAAGGGGAAATTCAGCAGTGTAAAGATGTAATTTGCCTGATCCTGTTGAAGATAGACTGAGCCATGTTGAGCACTGTATTGAAACACCACTGTTTTGGAATGTTTGATTGCCAGTATAACTATTATGGTGTGTTACAGACTCCTGGCAGATAAAGTCTGTACATTCCTACCTGGTGACACGAGATTGTGCCAGGCTTTTGGGTTTTTGACAGGTGTAAGACTTTGTCTACTCATATCACCTTATAATATCTGAGCTCTCTCAGAGGACATTCAGATCGGTCATTAGGAAAAGGGTCTTCACTGAGAGGGTGGTCAGCCCATGGAGCAGGCTTCTCAGGGAAGAAGTCAGAGCACCAAGCCTGACAGAGTTCAGTGAGATTCTGGACTTCGTGATCCTTATGGATTCCTTCCAATTTGAGATATTCTTTGATTCTGTGATTTTCGTCAGCCAAAAAAATTATTGCCAACACAAATAGACATTTTGAAATTAGGCTATACTACTGAGTTCCTCATCCTGTATGTTTAAACATATTCAAGTTATGTAGGGTGGACATCAGCTTAGAAAGGCTAGTTAGTTATCTTGGCTTGTACAGCATTGCTACTCACCAATTTATTAAGGTGAAGAGTACAGACTGTATTATTTCTGCAAACAAGTTTTGACCTCTGTGAAGATGTGAGGATTAACATTTATCAATTTCATTGTGACTTCTCCTTAGTTTGGTTTAATTTCTACATGTAACTCATATTTCTCTAAATGTAATGAATATGAAACTTTTACAATTCTTCACTTTAAAGTTAAAAAAACCCAGGGCCAAAGTTGCTTCAGGTTATTCAAAGTGTTCTGATTTGTCTTAGTACCATATCCTCCTTTCAAATTCCCCATATTGGAGGAGATGAGTGAGAGGTTTTTGGAAACTTCTTCAGTTTTCCTCTGTTTATTCAAGTATCTTTTTGTCCTTAGCAGAACATTTAGTAGATAAAAGCACTTACAAATGAGAGCTTTTGTATATAAAATAGGTAGCTCTTGTTTCTGCAGTGGGCTGAATATAAAGTTCTCTGTTGACTACAAACATTTAAAAGGGTTAGACAATGTATGGTTGCTACATAACTAATACAATAAAAAAATAAATGGCTTTTTCAGAAACATGATGGAAAAAATAAGCAAGTAGTTTGACAACTAAGACAATGTTACCAGCAATGAGAATAAGACCACCAATGCTAAATAGTAATCTCTTTTTATCTGGACACTTACTCTCTGGCACTCCCTTGCTGGGGAAAAACATAATATGATAACATTGCCCTGTGCTAGTAGGCATCCTCAGTCTTTTCCATGCCAATTGCCTCTTCTGATGCCATTATCAGAAAACTAAAGACAGTCCATAGAATTTTAAAAACTTTGGATTTTGCTTTCCTGAGTCTAAGGATCTCAGCTGAAGTGGTGCACCTGAAGTGGATTTTTTTTATAGTGAAGGGCTAATTGTAAGAGTATGTATGTGTACATGTAGTGGGATTGACCTGAAAAAATACATTAAATTTTATTTGTTTTCCTTTGGCTTCAAATTCATTTATTGTCCATTTAAAACTTAGCAAAGCTAGTCCTAGAAAAAGAAACAAAAATAGCTTTCCAAGACCAATAGCATATCTTTACAAAAGTGTTTGAAAGACTTGAAAAAAGATGACAAAAGTCCATCTTGTTTATCTCAAATGGTGAGAAAACCAATTGCACTGTACCCTACTCTGCCAACAAAAGTAGTTTGACTAAATTGAAGAGGGTCATAAAATGTGAGGAATGTGACAGATTGATGAGTAGATTGAAAATGTTTATCCTGTAGAATATGGAGGCTTAGGGATGAAGACCATCATCAATCTGTAAAGTAAATGAGATAACTTGAGAAAAATGTGAGTTGAGTGTGGCATAATTTAGTCATAAGAAGTAATTTATGAAGGGTTCTCATTTTTTTCCATGAGATCATTATTTTGGTGTTGGGTTGAATAAATGACTTTCATATCATGTTGTCAAAGATAGTTGTTGTAACCATTCACTACAAAAATGTGTCTCCTCTGTCCTCATTGTTTCTTATCACTGCCTGAGTATTATTTCAGAATACAATGAGTGATATTTCCTGTGGAAATTTATCTGTTCAGAGTTTTCTCTGGTAGAGCTAGAAACAGAAGATAAGAAGGACTGGGGACAAGGTAGGGATGGAGGGGGAAGGGAGGAAAACAATAAACAGGTGAGGTAAATTTTGCACCACCATATATGATAACCCTTAATGACTTTTTGTTATCCTTGTTATTTTTGCGGTTTTATTCATGAAAATATTTTTTTTGAGGTTTGGAATTAGTCTAATCTCCTTACTGTGTTAAGGTCAGTAATTTTATACTAGCCCAGATCACAATTTTAGCAGTCCTGAGTGCCTGTGGCATGCACTCTTTTTTTTTGTTTGTGGGGAAAAGAAATATGAAACAAATTCTTGAGTATTACCTGTTCATGTAGTGATTAGGAATATCACATTAGTAAGTTAGCTTTTGTGGGAGACAGGGCTATATTATTTGTAGCTACTTGAACATTTATCTAAATTAGCTCTATGCAATAAATGCAAGAAGCTAATTCTAATTGGCTGCATTTAATGCAGTGTCACCTGAAAGTGTCTATATTGATCAATTTAAACATGAGCAAAATGACTTACATAGCCCAAGAGGAAGTTCAGGGAAGTTTTTTTTTTTCTGCTCCACTTAGCAATTAAAGAGCAAATCTCTCAAGATTAGCCAGGTGCAATATGCCGCTACTCACTTTTCTGTGTAGCATCAGGTATTGGCCAGAGCTGTAGGCAGATGCTGGATTTTAAGAGCTGCAATGTGATCTGCTATGACAAATCCTGTGAGTTCTTTTGGGGAAGTGGAAAGCTGCTCTGTTTTGATGCAATTTTCCACAGATTGTGTTTGTGGGTTTACTGGCATGTCTATTTTTCTACTTCCTGCTTCAAAGCAGTAACATTTCCCTCTCCAACTGAAAAGTTATTCTAGGGGAGAACAAGATGTTTATGTTACCTTAAGTGCAATTGTGAATGCAGTTGAAAGGCTGGAAGTATTTAGAAGGAAAGCTTTAAGGGCAAGTAGAAAGAGAGATACAAATCAATGAGGAATACATAGCCAGGGTTACCTGTTGCATGGCTGTAGGCACACTATTTATTAGGTAAAAATAAAGTAGGACTTGCTAAACTATAACAGAAGCTGAGATGTTAAGCAAGAACAATGCACTTAGGCTCTGGTACAACAATCCACAGTTACTGCCTGAAGACCATTCCAGTTGGCTTGTGTCATGTTTTGAGCAGGCTGTTGTGTGACTTCACAAATGTCTCCTGGCTGAGTAACTCACAGGAGAGGCAACCATAAGCACCAGTACATGCTGGGGGCCACCCAGCTGAAAAAACAGCTTTTCAGGAAAGTACATGGAGTTCCAGTGGACATTAAGTTGACAATGACCAAATAAATCAAGAGCAAAGGGGACAAAATGTTACAATATCAGTCAAATTGATAATGAATAATAAAAAGGGGAAGAAGAGGGTGTCAGAAAATCCAGTATAGAAGGCTCCCTAGCTCTAAAAAAAAAAGTAATAGGAATTCCATTTTTAGAAGGATGACTTTGCAAATCGTTCCCTATGACTGTTTTCAGGACAATGCTTCAATGTTTTCAGAACTGTAATTAGAGGAGGAAACAAAGGATGTCAAAAGAATTGGGCATAGGAGTGATGGAGATAATTTCACGATTTCTATCTAATGTCAGTTCAAGGAACTTGGATGTATAAAAGCACCTCGAAGGCTTTGTAATTACAAGATGACAGGAATGAGCCTGTATTAAAGATAAAACTTTCCAGACTTTGCTTTTATATGAGGAAGATTTAAATTCAAAGTGAAGGTTGCTGATATAGTGAACATCATCATGTCCAATTTTCTTCTCATTTCTTCTGTTGCAGCATGGACTTGGTTTCAAAACTTTACTCTCCATTCCTATTGCTGACAAGTTCCTTTTTATGAGGAAACAACACTACTTTATGTCTTTCATCAGTCCTTTCATCAATTTCGAGTGATAGTGGGCTGAATAGCATTCATGCTCAGTTTAGTTTTAATTTCAGGATAACATTCTCAAACATTAGTATGGAAAGAGGTGGATTTTTTTTTCCCTTTCCCCCCTGACTCACCCCCAAATGAAAACAATTGTGTTTTCTTCTCTAAAAACACAGAAGAATTTTAAGTTATAAAAATTATTCATTCTTAATTGCTATGAGTATGTATACAAAATTTTCAGAATGTATTTTAGGGAGTATCTGTGTTTTCATTGTTTCAGCAGCCTTATGGTCTATAAAAAAACATAGCTGTTCTTCCAAATTTCCAAATTGTGGCTGTGTGTGGTTTTGTTTTCCTTTTCAAGACTGGATGCACTGAATGAGAAAAATCAAAAACAGTGAGAGGATGATACAGACTCCATTAAGCATCAAAACAAAGCATCTGGAATTTTGCTATGCTTACCTGGACTGAACACAATATGAAAACTTCACAATTGTATTAGCTGGAATTTACAGGGAAAGAAAAACCAAAACAGTACAAAGAGATCCTCAGAAAATGGAGTGATAAGGATTCTGGTTTGTCTTTTTTGCATGTTAAACAGTTTATGAAATATCTCAATTGTCTTATTTGATGGCTTCAGCCATCTACCCTTGCTCTGAGAGAAATATGGAAGTTAAATGTTCATGACAGTCAAGCAGGATTTTTATAATTATTGGTTAAATGAAGGAACAGACTAGACCCAAAGCATAGATACCTTGACCTGGATGTGATCTGTTCTAAATATTCAGAATGGCCTATAACTCAACAGCTACAGGAAAGATACAACAATTTGTACGTCAGAGGACTTCTTGGAATTTTGCCTGTCACCTTGTAGATGGTTTCACATAGAATTTATGGTTGAATGAAAAAAAAAAAAGCTACCAAATGTCCCTTTTTTCCTTAAGTCAACCAACCAACAAATCAGTTTTTACTCTAGTCTCTCTGAGACAAACATGTTTGTTGTTGCACTAAGTGAACTTGAAACCACTTCAATAGAGTAAAACAGTGTAATTTCTCAGGAATAAAAGTAAATTATATTATTCAAAGAGTGAATTCAAATGGATGAATATCTGAAACACCTGCACTGGATCAGTGATCTCTTAGTATTAAAAACCCAACAGAAGTTGCACAAATTTCATTGTGTTCAATGGCAGAATATAATCTGCTTTCTGTGGTGCAAAATTTATTTTAATGCATGTTTGCATTGGTCATAATTCTAAAATACTTGTTTTCTGAGTCATGGATTATTCTGTTAATTCAGGTGGTAGGTAAAGATTTTAGAAGTGCAGAATTAGCTATAAGATGCATTCTTGCTTTAAAAACCAAACAAATAAGCTCAATTACAGAAATGAGAAAATCCTGGAATCACACCTCAAAAAAGCCTACATATTTCGCCTGCTGTTTATCCCTGATCTCGTCTAATCAGTAGTGCAGATCTCTTCCAAGAATATGCCTTCATGGGATTGCACACCATATTAGAAATGCAGAGAGAGAATAAAATAGATGTAAATGTAATCATTTTACTTTCTTGGCTCTTGTTGATTTTTTTAAGGCTGTGTGAATGATATTTTAACTTTTATTGTTAAATCCTACCTAAAATCAGCTGAAATATTATAATTACAGAGGAGGGAACTTTGTTTGCTATGCTTTTTATTAAAGCAAGAACTATTTGATATACCTTGAGGGGGAAATATTTTGGACTTGAATAATAGTGTAATCCTTCATTGAAATGCATTTATTTTGCCTAAGAGTTGAGTGTCCTGCTCACAAAGACTTTGATCCTTATGTTCTAATTCTTCCACGGACACTGCACACACCCAAATTTATGTAGCTTTGGGCATAGTCTCACTTGGTCCTCAATTTATTGTTTTTTGTTTGTTGTTTTTCTGGGGGTTTTTTTGCAGAATGTAAATTATTCTAAAATTCTTTAACTAAAGCAAAGGTCTGGGACATTCTGTAGTCTAGATTTTTTTTCCTTATTTGTTTTCCTTATTTATTTATTTATTTTAACTCCCCTTCTTATTTTGAAGTGCAGCAGTAGAATAAAGAAAACAGGAAAAAAATATTTTGCAGGAAATGGTTTCAGGAAATAAATTCAATCCAGGGAAGGAAAACTAAGTTCACTTAATTGTCTTTCCCTGAAACTGTCCTTTTCCCTGAAAAAAAACCTGAAAGTGTTCATTTTCAGAAAACTTTTTTAGACAGTATTCTACCTGTAAAACAATATGTCCACTGAAAATAAGTATCCTTGCTAAACTGCTGCTGTGGATGATAAGACTTTCCATTAAAGGTTTGAAATGCCTTCAGAATATCAGTCTAGCTGTCCTTGAGGTCCACCTCTTGTTCTAGCACATAAACATAATATTTCTATCTTGTTTATACCTTCCCATATATTTATGGAGATTTTCTGTAACCTACTAGTTTGTTGATAATTGATTTTAAACATAAGGGGGTTTTTTTTCCAGTATAGAAGTGTTGTCTTGGCTGTCTTTCAATGCACCTTCTTTGTACTATGCATATCAGAATTTAACACATTTACCATGTGTTTGTCTTTGGATTTATTGACTGTCATTTCAGTTCATGGGTGTCATCAGTGTTCTTTCCCACTGAACAGAAAATTTCACATCTGTACATACCTGTGTATATTAATTCAGTATATACCATGGCAATCCATTTGTGGAATATTTAAATGCATATAAAGAGAAGAACACCAACATTATTACTGCTTTCACCAGAAGAAAATTGTCCTTCTGTATTCTGTTCCTTATTTAATATAAAATGCTATCTTGATAGATGCATAATACTTTAATTATTTTTTCAGTGGAGCTTTTACAGAGGGTATTCTTTTTATTCAGCCTACTTAATATTTTAAGAACAGTTCTTGGTAATTTCACTTGCAAAGTAAAATTAAATCTGCTACCAGGGAGGAATTCTAAGGGGCATTTTAACTTGTGCATATGAACTTACACAGCTATTCTTGCTTTTTTATTGATTGATCTATTATATGGAACAGGTATGCTGCCCTGAGATTGCTTTGCATTGCAATTGCAGGTAGGGATTTGGGTCTGTATTCAGGGTTATATCAGGGTATGAAGGCAAGCAGCATTCCCTATGACAATATGTGAGGTGATCTGTCCTGGGGGTGACAGATTTTGGGGGGGTTGAAGTTGTACATAGTTCTTCCCATGCTAGTAATTAAGGTATTTAAGTGCTTCTGTAAATCTGGCATGCTCTCCCTTGCCTTTAATGTACCTCAGTCCTGCACCTGTTTAAGGTGATTGCTTACATCTGTAAGGTTTAAATCAATACAGTTTGTAGTAAAAGTAATAATATGCAAGTTTTGTACAGTGTTTCATTTGTAAACTGAGACTGCTAATTATGGTTATTAGTACTGACATTGCTAGTCACATCTTGTAAGTATGCAAAGTAATCCCCACTTTGTAAGGGGTTTAGGTCTAAGTATAACGAAATTGTTTTTAAATGTACATGTATCAGTACTTTTGAGGACATTCAAACAAAAGGACAGTGATCACTGAAATAAAATTGTGGGTGTAAACCATTGTCGTGGTTTAAAACCAATAACTAAGAAAATTACCTATTTCTTGCTGTGAGATATAGATTAGAATAAGGGCAAAACAGGCATAAAACTTAAAAGGAATAAAGAAAGTTTATTGACAAACAACAAGAATAAGAACATCAGAATAAACTTCCAGAAAAACCTTTTCATCCCTTATCTATCTACTATTCCCTCGTTCACATGACAACAGAGACAAAAACTTTGGAACTTTGGTGGTTAAAACAGTCCCAATTCTTGCTACAGT
>NC_031769.1:79069548-79075145 GCF_001522545.3 Parus major
GCTACCTTTCACCGCCAGGAAACAAAGAGAACTCAGAGACCTCTGGTTTTACACTTTAAGGTAGGGTTCACAAGTTGATCCCACTTTTCAATGGCCTAAACTCCTGTCAACTCTCAGCAATGACCAATAATTGGTCAGGAGAAAAGACTCTAGGCAGTTCTCAGAAACTTCAACTTTCTTAAAGGTAAAGTAACTCCATGACAACCTTATACTATTGTATACCCTTAATTTAAACTGACAGAGTTCAAAATCCATGTCCTAAATGTGACTCTGATTTTGTCCCAGTCATTCATCCTGAATGGCTATGAAAAGAAAAAAAGCAAAAAGCGTGCCCTTTAAAGCTATATTTCTCATTTTATTTGGTTATAAATGAGACAGATAAAACAGATTATATAATTCTGAAGGAAATTCTGTTTCCACAGATCGGGACATATACCTATTCATAACTATATGCATTATTATTATTGTTATTATTATTAATAATAATAATAATGATTAATATTGTTGTAATGTTTATAATAATTTAAAATACTTTTTTCTTCAGAGCATTTGTAGATTGTTATATATGTATGTTCTCATTCTACATTATGAATTTTGAATAATTTTTCTGTATGTATCCTAGCTTTCCTGAACCACCTTTTTGAATGAATCCACATTTTGACATATATTAATAGCACAAGGAGATGGTCTCTGGGAATTTTACTGTGTATTCTGTTTAAATGGCTATCCAAAGCTATGGCTGAAGTATGTATTTTGAACATATATTTTCCTACCCACTTTATTATGGGGGGGTTGAAAAATAGTGACAGTATGTATTCTTCTAACCTTAGTCCCTTATATGTTGTGATTGAAATCAGAGATGATTTTTAATAATGCTGTGGTTGACTTGAAGTCTATAGTGAAATCTCCAAATCTTCCAAATACAGAAGTGCCCTTTTTTGTTCACTGTTTTCTTCCTAATGAATGTGTGATTTTTTATATTTTTTTTTGTTTTCAGGTTTTGGTCATTCACTGACCTTTATTTTCGTATGACAGTAGAAACTTTCTCAACATTTACTTAATGTGAAGAGATCACTACAATAGCCTGATAGTGACATTTGACCTTGCCACAAATAAATGAGGGTAGAGAGTAATAAATGCAGCAGCAAACATTTTCATAGTGATGGGATTTAAAATTCTTTGTTAATCTAGTCTTTTTTGCAGACAGGTGCTTTGTCTGTCCTTTTGAATAAATTACCCAAAATAAATGACCTAATATTTTCTGATTTTTATTTTTTTTAATGTTGCAATAGATAACCTAATGAAAACATTTTATTAAATAGGAGGATTTGCTCTTCAAGTGTCTTCTTTTTTTTTTTTTTTTGTTAGCTGCATTTTTTATTCGGGTGAACAGTCTATGAACAGTCTAGTAGTTTGCACCGAAGTGATGTATTTTTAGCAAGGTAGATGAGACATCGTATTTTGGATTATTCAGATTCTGTTTGATTTTTGGTCACAGGTAGTTATGGTTTGTCTTTGCAGACCTCTTATGAAAAAATGTGTTCTGTACTTGAAACAAATGGGAATTGAGATATAGCTGGAGGAAGGTGATGGATTTCTAGATATTAAGAAGAGATGTACTGAACTCAAAAGAGCTTGCTGGAGAATGACATCCAAAAAAGGCCTGGAAAATCAGTAAACTATTGGTATGAACAGTTACTTTCTGAGATCTTTAAATACTGCTTTTAGCAATTCATGTTTAGTTTTTCTTATGTGCAGTGTTTACAGTTTACTTTTACTGGCCCTGCAATCTAGCACCAAGCCTTTCTCTTATAAACAGGAAAGGAGATGGATCTTGGGCTATAGAATATTTAGAATAGTGTAAAATTTTACTTAATTATCCTTGGCAAAGAATGGCAATACGCATAATAGGTCTTTAAAACAAGCAACTTCACATTCTTTTATTTAAGTGTCTAACACCACCTGCAGAGGCAATGAAGAGTTTCCAGGGGTTTGATTGTGTGGTTTTGCTTTTTATTTTTGTTGATCATGGTTGCCTTGTTTTTAGTACAGTCATTACTACTTTAGTGTTTGTGGTAGCCTTGATCTGGTAGGGTATAGACTGACAGGAGGAAAACAGGACATACTGGGTTTGTATTTTATTTCTCCACTCTCTTCCCTTCACCCTGTCCCCCCAAAAGTTGTTGGGACGCTGGAAGAATTTTGTGAGTAGGAAGGATGATAAGAAATCCCCATAACCCAAAAGCTGTCCTGTTTTCTTTTACTCTGATGGTCTGGGAGATGCCAGCTGCTGCTGTGCACAGAGTTGTACACAGCCCTTTGTCTTGCTCCATCCCATAACTCTGGTACTTGTGTGCTTTGTGAATGTGAAGGTACTTTTGTGTTTGCCAGCAGACTGCTTTGTATTTCTGAGCAAGTTACCAAAAAAGTTCTAAGTTCTCAGAGAATGAATCTTGATGTCTAGTCTCAGTCTTTGCTCAAGCTTCACTTTTGACACTTGCTATCAGTCTTTGTGTATAATTCTTAAGGACCTCTATATTTATTTCACAATATAGAACCCCCAGAGGGTTTTCAGAATATTTTGCTGCCTAAAGTGAGATCATCAAGTAGGGTAAGATAATCTGGCAACTGTGTACTTCATTTAGCTTCTCAAGGTAATGAGCTGTCTAGCCTATTTGCTAGAAAAGCCTGGTGTGACTCCTGACATGCTGTCCTTAATCAGAGAAGATAAAATAGTGTCTTCAAATTTATGATTTGGATAAAGTGTTTTCATTGCTCAGATGAGAAAATATTTGATAGTTTTTTGTTGTACATTTAAAAAAGTAGAATGCCAATGGTTAGAACAAAATGCTTTTTATCTTTGTTCTAAAACCGTATTATTTTTATATATTATCATGCTTCTCAGAATCCCTGGCTGGATTTCCCTAGCAGTTGTGCAAAAGGACTTTCAAGCTTCTTGTAAAACGACACAATGATTTTTTAATTTTTTTTTAAATTTAGACCACAGTAATGAGAGACATTATTGTCTTTCCCTTTGTGGAATTCCATGTCATGTAATAAGAGTTATCTTTGGTGGATTGAGAAGAATTTTAACTTTTTCAACACTTAGGTGTTTAAAACTGAATCGCCAGAATACTTGAGTCTAACTATTAAGGCTAAGTACTAGGGGAGGGGAAGTCTGTGTATGGAAATTAATTGTTTGCTTCCATGGCTAAGTCTAGGATAGTGACATAAAAATTCTTGGAGTGTTCTTCATTCCATTTACTATTCCTTGTGGGAAGTGAATTCAGCCCTGACATGAAAATGTGGGAGACTACATCTTAGGCAGGCATCTTATGTTTCTTATCTCCAGTCCCATATGTCATCAAAAAGATTACAGACCTACACTTTAGAGCCCCAGAAAAATGAGCAAATAAAGGTTCTGCTGGAGTAACGCATGCCTCTGGGCACTGATCTTTCCTGTCCTTCTCAAAACAAAATACAACAAACAAATCAAACAAAAAATATAGATAAAAACCAAGAACATGAGAGCAGCCACTATCTTAGTCTGGAATGGGGTGGGCTGTGAACAGATGAAGAGGGGGAAGAAATACTTTTGGTTCCTAGCAAATCTGAACTGAAAACCATGAAAACTACATTTTCTTCAGTAGACTGACTTGCTAGAAGAAACAATGGATTTGGTATTTAAAAACTTCTAAATACAGAATAAAGTGCAACTGTTTTTGTTTTTTTTTACCTTGTACTTATTTCTAGATATTGAATACTTCATACAAGACATACAAGACTTGTTATGCATTCTATGCTTCACTTTTTCATACGCATTCTTACAGTTCTTTATCTGATGACTCCCTTTTGAAATAGGAAATTATATAAGAAAATACACATCTTCACATACATGAAGGAAGAGAGATGTAATGGCAGGTGGGGAACCCTGTCGTTCCGATTGGGAACGGCTGGAAGGAACTACACAGACTCTCAGGGAGTCAGAACAAGAGGATCCTTCAGTTTATTGCTTGCAGGCCTGCTTTATAGACAGATACGTGGAAAGTACAGAAAGGAAACTCTTATTGGTTAGTAAACTGCTACATTACCATCATTGGTCAGTGGGGTACACCACCCCCCTGACTTTCTCCTGCAAGGAAAACAAGGAACACATAACAACACCTGCAAGGTTGTTTTGTGTCCCTGAGGATTGTTTTAATTCTTTCTTATGTCTTTCCCAGACTACTTTCTCAGGGCCAGCCTGAGAAGCTCTGCAGCCTGTAATATGTACAGGCACTGTCAGAATTTAGCATCCACAGAACCCTATTATTTCAGCCCAATGGCTTAGGGTTGACACACATTTCTGTGAGCACCAATTGCAGTGTCTGTGTGCAGTCGCTGCCTGCGGGTGTGGGGCAAATCATGGGTTGCAATGGAAGGGCATTTCAAAATTACTCCAGCTAGTGAGGAGGCTGAGGGCTTCAGGAGGCAGGTGTGCTGACCCACAGAAGGAGTTGGTTGCTGGAGTGACCAGAGGGTCCTCCCTCTGGAACTCCAGGGAACTCCATAGAGACAATGCGGGGGCGGCAGTGTCTGTGCATGAGGCCACTGGAGACCAGAGGATTCAGACCTGGGATACAAGGCAGACTGAGAATCTCAGGTCAGTTGCTGGAGAGTTGCACAGCATGGTTTTCCCACTACTAGACCTTCATCCTGGTCTGCTAGTGGTGAACAGAGTGAAGCTGCTGGCAATCTTCATGTTTCCAGCTGACAATTTACAGCCCTGAGAAGCGAGTGAGGTAGCTGTGCTGCTGCCTGTACACGTCAGCATGATGTTTTCACAATGATATGAATGAATTTTATAGAATCATTTAGGTTAGAAAAGGCCTCTAAGATCATCAACACTTAACCCAGCACTGCCAAGTTGACCACTAAACCATGTCTCTCAGTGCCACATCAACACATCTATTAAATACCTCCAAGGAATGGTGACTCCACCACTTCTCTGTGGTAATTTCAGTGAAGAAATTTCTCAGAATATCCAAGCTAAACTTCCCCTGGCTCAACTTAAGGCCATTTCCTTTTGCCCTATTCCTTGTGACATGGGATAAGAGACTGACACCTGAACCGAGCACAGGTTCTCCTGGTAGCTATTGACCTTTCTTTGCAGGGCTACTTCTCTTCTGCTGTTACTTTCTCATTTTTGTGTTATTAGTTTTCTAGCTGGAATCCAGCAGTTGTCTGTGTGGGATCTGGTCATATCCCATTTTCTCCTCCCTATTTTACACTTAATTCTAACTTCATTCTTGTTGTTAGGGGAGAGTAAAGTATCTGTTTGTTTTGTTGTATCTTCTCTGCTGTACGATATTGCCACTTGAGGTCTCTAGATCATTGAGTGTGCTCAAAATATATGTTTTTGTCTCTAGTCCTGTCCTTTGGAAGTGTTGAGCAGAATTTACAGCAAAGCTATAAATTCATATGAAAATGAGTTCATCCAAACTGTCTATCAAGTAAAAGACTTTTTCCTTTCCTTTCCTTTCCTTTCCTTTCCTTTCCTTTCCTTTCCTTTCCTTTCCTTTCCTTTCCTTTCCTTTCCTTTCCTTTCCTTTCCTTTC
>NC_031769.1:79080880-79135710 GCF_001522545.3 Parus major
TCCCTTCCCGCACCTTCCCGCACCTTCCCGCACCTTCCCTTCCCTTCCCTGTCCTTTGTTTTTTTTAAATGCAACAGTCTCACAAATACATTTCTTGCTTGTATGTTATGTGGATCATTAGAATCAACGCTTCAGGTTATCACATTGAAGACATCCAAGAGAGTAAAGCTGATTGTAATTGAAAGCATATTTATATTAAGCAGCAAATATGCTCATTTTTAGTATATAGAAAAGTGTTAATTAGAAAAAGAACTAGTTCATTTCTTTTGAATTGAATTAAATGTAAGTTTAATTTTCAGACCATTGCTTGGGGCAATGGTTTGACATTTTCTTGAAACCAATCTGATTAATTCTCAGAATTACGCTGAGAAATGTCACTTATGGTAGAAAATACCTTTCTAAGCAGTGAACCTCAAAAGAAATGAAAAAATTACTTTTTTTCTTGTGCATTTTAGTTGCAAGGGCAACAGTTAGCTCTACTTGTGTATTGAGCTTGTTTTTATATGATTATGGAATCAATTCAGAATCTTAATGGGAAAATTGTATGGATTGAACCAAGATTGAACCATTGTGCTATTTTTGTGGAGATGACCTTAAAGAGAAGGTGTAAAGGCTTCCCAGTTTGAAATTTCAATACTCTTCTGCTGTAATTTTTACAACACAAAGTTAAGAGTTGCTTGTGCACAATCTGCCTTAAATGAAGCAGACTTCTTCATCTGAATTAGTGGCAAAGATATATTGCATTGCCCAGACGTGGCTGTTGAACGAGTGAATAAATATAACAAGGTTGCACACTATTGCTTATAGAACATGCTAATAGAAGTATTTAGCTTATATAGTCATCCAGAACTATGAAGATTTCAGTATACTTACTACATCGTACTGGAATGATATTTTAAATTGGATATTGAAGCTAGTGTGGTTAAACAGCTGGTAGGATTTCCAGAGCCAAAAGCCTGACTTTGATGATCAGATTTCATGCAGTGCAAAGTTTAAGGTTTCTGCCAAAGTTACCATTTTCACATTTGGATCAAGATTTGTGGTTGTTGTAAAGCCAGCAGAATGCATTATGTGGGGGAAATATCTACTTCAGCACCATAGTAAGTTTTAATAACTAGGTTACTTCATTAAGAATATATATATATATATATATATATATAAAATGAAGACTGCACGTATTTAAAAAACTTGATATTGTTTATGATGCTTATTATTTAAATTCTACCCTGTATATTTTTTCTAAATTAAAAAAAAAAAAAAACAGGGGATTTGGACCTCCTCACTAGGTGACTCAGTACTATAGTTTACTGTCTATTTTAACAAAATTTGCTTTTTAATTAGAGAATTTTTTACAATTACAGTGAAGTTGATCTATCATAGATCTATCTTGATCCTATTTTTATTCAGAGTTTAGTGTCATTGTACACAAATGCTATTATCAGGATACTATGTACTATCTATTAAGAAGAGAATAGAAAATCAGTTGCTTTTATTCCCACAAGTTCTGGAAAAAGTAAATTTTATCTTTAATTAAAAAAAGGAATTCATATTGAAGACAGAGAAAAGATGGATTTGTGTGGTATGCAACATGCAGTTTACATCACAGAATATGAAAATGAAGGGAGAGCTTCCAAAACCATTAGACTGGCTTTAAGGTTACATTGAAGGGAACTCAACTTTGCACTATGCTTGTTGGTAACATTGATTTAAATGTTCATGTGTTAATGCATATGTAAGTAGTTGGATATACAAGCTGATGTGTCTAAAATCCGTTCTTATCCCTTTTATCTGAAATGTCTATGTCTTTACTATTTAAAAGAAAAGAATTATTTTTATTATTCAGACACTTTGTGGAAGAAGTCAGTATCTTTTTTTTTTTTCTTCTTTCTCTTTAATTCCCAGGTTTACTGATAGGGAAGTGGATAAGAGAAAAGAAAATGTTATTCACTCAAGATGAATTAAGAAGGTCAGTGACAGGACCCAGGTGTCTGTAGTCCCAGCCATATGATCTTCCTTATTTTCAATCAAATTCTCTTTCAAGCAATGTTAGTTTTAATTAAATAGGACTAGTCCTGTCTCTAAGCTTCATTAAGGTATCATTAAGAAAGCAGGGAGATGAGAAAAGGATGATGAAAAAGGTCCTGCAGAGTTCCTTCAGCAGGACCTTAAATTCTGTTTCTAAACCATAAATTTCATATTCCAGTTTATTTATTCATTAAGGACACTGGCTTCCATTGAGCCCTTCTGAAATACAAAAATGCTGGTCATATGCTAAAGGAGCCTTCCAAATTATAAAAAAAAATTTGTCCATAAATTCATCTCAGCTTAAACATTTTTGGGGTCTGGAGACAACAAAACAGCCTTTACTGTGCGGGACAAAAATGCTTACATTTAATACTTGACCTGGGAAAAACCACACAAGTTGTGACTGAGGTGTCTCTAGCTGGAAGCTAGAATCATGGGAACATTTTGAAGTTCAACAAGACCAAGTGCAAGGTGCTGTACCTGGGTCAGGGCAACCACTGGCATAGGCTGGGGGATGAACAGATCAAGAGCAGCCCTGCCCAGAAGGACTTGGGGATGCTGGTGGATGAGGGGTTGGACATGACCCAGCCATATGCACTCACAGCCCAGAAAGCCAAACATGTCCTGGGCTGCATCCATAGCAGCGTGGCCAGCAAGGGAGGGAGGAGATTTTTTCTCTCTCCTCTGCTCTGGTGAGAATCCACTAGCAGCGCTGCACCCAGCTCTGGGGACCCCAGCACGGGGAGGACGTGGACCTGTCAGAGCAAGTCCAGAGGAGGCCACTGAGATGGTCAGTGAGGTGGAGCATCTCTCCTGTGAGGAAAGGCTGAGAATTAGGGTTGTTTATTCTTGAGGAGAAGGCTCTGGGGAAACTTTATAGAAGACTTCCAGTACTTAAAAGAGGGTTACAGGAAAGCCAAAGAAGGACTTTTTACAAGGACATATAGTGATGGGAAATGGGGCAATGGCATCAAGCTGGAGGAGGGTAGGTTTAGATTACATACTGGGTTGGAATTCTTTGTGAGAAGGGTGGTGAAACGCTGGAACAGGATGTTAAGAGAAGCTTTGAATTTCCCATTCCTCACACTGTTCAAGGCCAAATTAGATGAGACTTTGGGCAAATTGGTCTAGTAGCACGTCCCAGCCCACTGCAGAAGCGTTGGAATTAAATGATTTTTGATATTCTTTCCAACTGAAACCATTCTACAATTCAATGATATGGGGAAACTAGAATATAGTAATTTTTCAGATCCTCTCTTTTGATGCTAAAATATTGTTACTGGCATCCTGAAATCAGGTTTGTCTCTATGTGACATTCTATTGTGTATGGAGGTTTTTTGTTTAATCATAATAAAGCTAATAGTTTCAGGTTTTCATCCACAATTAGGGATTTGTAGACAGGTCAGAGAATTACATGACTGTGGAAACATGTCTGTTTAAGGAGGAAGAGGAGAAAACATAATGTTGTAATAATATTTAAAAACAAGAGGCTGAAAACTGTTGACTTTTCCTTAGAAGAGAACCGCAGCACCATATGTAAGCAATTTAAAGTAGGCTCTTTAATTACACAGTGTTTTGAAATTTGCAGCATATGCTTGTGTGTTGGGATGACTAATTGATGTCCACTCAGTTTTCACAACATTCTCAAGAGCAGGAACTGCACTCCAACATGGTGACTCGTTTTTTTTTTAAAGTAATAGTAACAGAAGGCTACAGGTGCTAGGAGGAAATGGCAAGGTTGGCACTGGGCAGGCATTTTGCCCTGAAGTTCATCTATTTAAAATTGCTTGCAGTCCCTGTGAAGTTTATAAAGTCAAAACTGTCTCCTTAATTTCTTTTCAATTTGTTTTTCCAGCTGACTAATCATCTGAGAGGTAGAGGACAGAGGATATGTCCTGGAAGAACATTGGTTTGTTTATTTGGTTTGTACTGTTTTTCTCTGGAGACAGAGCATAGCCACTGTTATCTTTGTTTGGCAGTCACACCAATACGCCTTATTCCTGGCCAGTTCCTTCCCTCTTCCTAGAGGGGATCAAACAGCTTTCATCCTCTTCAGCTCACTGCTTGAGCTATCTGCAGAGCTCCTGTTTTGAGGCATTTCTTTTGTCTTTGGTAATCTGGGGCCTAAGGAATTGGCCTTGTTGGTTTCCAGCACCAAATGAATCAAGGCAGGGACTAAGGAAGGACTTGCAGTTCAAATCCAAGAATAGTTGTGGTATTGATTTAAAAATTGATTTAAAAAAATAAATTAAAATAATTTTTTTGTAACATTTCCCTCTAAAGCACTATGCTTTAGGAAGAAATGACTCAATGAACTGCATGTTCCTTTTTCCCACTATGTTTTTTTTTTTGTTGTCCTGGCATTTTCCCTTTCTTCTTTCTGAATCTGCAAATTGGCTGCATTTAAGCAATACTTTCTCCTCTTTATTTTGTTATTCACTCTAAAGATAAGATATGTATTTGTTACATGTACAGGAAACCCTCTTGAAGTGACGTGGAACAATTTAACTCTCACCAAGAGTGACACTTGCACACAACGTGTGCTGTTTGCCTTGCAAGCATGAGCTGTGCTTTGAGCAGCCTTTGGCTTGTGTTTAAAGTACACACTAAACTGTGATTTCTGGACACAGCCACAGGCTCTCTTTTTCTAGTCAGGAAATGTGCAAAACTTAGAAATCTGTGTACTTAAAAAGTGCAAAAATTATTTTTTACTCTCTCTCTGTTTGTTCAGAATTTAGGCTTATTTGGACTCACCATTCTAAATGAATCAGATTCACATCAACAGATTCCCTACAGCCTCACTACAGGGAGCTACTAATACAGGCAGAGTGATCTTTTACTTAGGCTTCCATTTAGTTTCACTTGATCTGATCCCTTTAGCAAGAGATTTTATCAGGTTCATTGCTCTTTAGGTAGAAACATGAAGTCCTTAGTGGTAGGCTGAAAACTGGGTTACAGTATGATTAGAAAATTAGGTGGCAACTTACAGTGACCCAGTCTACAATGGAATATTCATACCATGAAAGCCTGGGATATCAGGTATTTTTTGTCTGGAAAGTTTCTTCCAAAGAACATGTAATTCATTCATCTAGAGAAGTTTAGCACCTGGCATGAGCTAGGAGAGAGACATGAGTCTTACCTCTTAAATTCACTGTTATTTTGCTACTGAAAATAATTTGCTTTCCATTGCTGTACTGAGAAAACCACACTTGCAGTGCTCTCCCCATCTTTCTGGTTCTAGCAGAGGACTTGTGCCCCAATGCCTTTTGAAAACTTGCCCAGCTATTATTTTAAGACCAGTATCCCTAAGATTTTCATAGTATTTTGATCCTGAAAGTAGATGGAGGAGGAAAGTAAATCTGCCAGCGTATTGATTAAAGGAGTAATGTAACCTCCAATGACCATTCCCTCACAGTTGTTTTCCCAATGACCTGCTTTTCTTACTGAGGAATTCAAGTATAGTCTTGAAGCTTCTGAACAGCAAAGTGCTGTCTATCAACACGTCTGTCTGATTTGGGATGCCAATATTACAGTTTTTCAAACCACTATCTTCTTATCCTGTAGTTGTACAGATGAGATGTCCCACTGATTTGTGAGTGAGGGAGACTCTTTTTTCACACTAGTCCTTTCTCAGGCTTTCCTTCTTTCTGTGGAACAGTGAAATTTAAAGATATTTGGACTTATTAATATATACCTATTTGAACAGAAAGAAGCAGCCTGCAATGAAGGGCTCCGATTAATCTATGTCACATAAGGGTCACAGGATTTGGATTAATATGCAATGAGTGGTTTAAAGTAAATATGCATGCATGCATATGTATTTGCACATAAACATGGCTGCAATATGTAGGGTGTATTTAGATATATATATTTGCAGGTTTTTTATACTTAAAAACTTCTTGCATGATGAATACACAATCTTCCCCATCTTTAGACATCTCTTTTGTCTCTCAGTTACTGTATTCTTGCAATTGCTAGTATTTCCAGGAACAAGCTATATATCTGCTCAGCACCCACACCTGCGTACTGTGTCCAGTTTTGATTTCTGCTATACAAGAAAAGGGTGGACAATCTGGAAAGGATTCACAGAAGGGCCACAAATGTGATCAAAGGACTGGGAAGCGTGCCATGTGAGGAAAAGCCAAGGGAACTGTGTTTGTTCAGCCTGGAGAAAAGAAGGCTTATCACTATATTCCAGTATTTAAAGGCTGGTTAAAAAGAACACGGAGACTCCATTTTTAAAGGAATCACATGAAAAAGATGAGGGGTAATACGTCCAAGTTCGACTGGGGAGATTCCGGTTGAACATAAGAGGAAACTTTTTCACAATGAAAACAATTACACATTGGAACAATCTCCCTAAGGAAGTGGTGGATTCCCCAATGTCAAACACTTAAAAGAGCTAGCTGGACAGGATGCTGGGCCATCTTGACTAGACCGTCCTTTTGCCAGGAAAGGTTGGGCCAGATTATCCTTGACGTCTCTTCCAACCTGGTATTTTAGTATTCTAACTGCAAAGCTGAAGCAATGAAAAAATTAGGGATATTTCTCATTATGCTGTTCCATCTTATAACTGATAGAAGTGATGCTTTCATAGTTTTCTTCTAAAGCATTATCTGTAGATTTCCCTTGGGATTTTCTACCATCAGAAATTCACTTACAGCCATGACAGCAAGACCAAGGTGTTGATCGGCAGATGTATGGTAACTTCAGTCTAACTCTTAAAAAAAGTTAGACAAAATAGTACTGGACATACACATTTACTTAATAGTTATGAAAATTATTATTCATCTCCAGTTAAGGTTTTGCTTTCTGTCTTAAAGTATTTCCATTTCTGATAGGAAACTGTAAAAGATAAGCAACTTAGGGGAAATTTCAAGACTTTTTAATTCTTCAGCAGTGAAAAAAGACTTGTTATCAAATGTCTTCTACTGCTGCAATAGCTTTGAAAAAAAATCTAGTTTTTCATGTATTTTTTAAAATATTAAATATTTGTAGTTAGTATTTGACCTCACACAAAAGTATAAAAAAATATAATAAAGGATCTACTTTAGCAAACTGATTATGCTACTCACATTCATGCATGGAGTTTGACTTTACCAGTGCTTCTCATTGAAGTTATCTTCAACTTTAGCCAAACAGTACAAAAAGGATATTATTATTCATTTTAAATCATTTCCCTACATGTGTTATTTAAAAAAAAAAAAATAAAGACAACCAAATAACCCAAATTCCACTTATTTTTCCCTTGCCTCTATTTAAAGGTTCAATATTTTCACTATAATTATCATAGTTCCTGAAAAACATAAAATGAAAAAGAAAGTAATATAGAAGCATTTCCTCATTGTGGTTTTAGCTGTTCAAGATGGATTTGAAAGCTTTGCTCTTGTTAGCTATGCAAGAAAACACTGCGGAGTTATGTATATCATATTTTTAGTGTGTATTTCTATATAATTAAATTTTTAAAAGAGAATCTAACTTTTAGATCTAATTTTACATAATAAATTGATCAAACTACTTAGCTAGTGAGTAGAAGTATCCCATCTTATTTAATCATCTAAATGTGTGTATTTACTGTAGGTGAAGTACAGTTACTGTTGTTCTTTATATGCATGTACTTAAATTAAAAAGCCATGTGTTATGATTTGCTGATGGTATAAACTGGAAAAAAAGGTATGTCCTTGGGTTTCCAAAACCTGACTTATGTGTATAGTGATCATCTCAAGGAGTTCTATAGAAAATTACTTGGTCTTTTTGTCACGTATTTTCCATTTAAGTCAGGGGAAATTATATAGCTAAAATCATACTGAATTCATTGCAAATCTAGGGCATGCTTAAAGTGCACTTCATCTGAGCAAAGAAATCATTGCTTTGACTGTGGCTATGCTAAGTGAGAGATGGAAGTGAATAGCTTTTAGTTCACTGCTCATTTGAAAGCTAGAGGGAAAAATAGCCTTTGTCTACCTGCCAAGCTCTTCCCCTCCCCTGCCTAGACTTCCTGAAAATGCTTATTTGAAATCTGGCAGCAGTTACCCTTCATTGCTTTCAGGAGATTTTATTTTATTTTATTTTATTTTATTTTATTTTATTTTATTTTATTTTATTTTATTTCATTTCATTTCATTTCATTTCATTTCATTTCATTTTTTACAGCATTTTTGTTTCTTTCCTGTAATAAATTTTATCTGTTTTTAAAATGTAATAAGAATAAAGCTTACGTGGCTTGAAAACAGGCCTCAAAGAAAGAGTTGCTTATTGATAATCTGATACTTAATTCAAAGTCTAATCACTAATATGTACCCTTCAGTTGCTCAGATTTTCTCTGTACAATGATAAATGAACCTGTTATATTTCCTTAGGTAAATTTTAAAAGTCCTATCTCTATGTATATGCTATATCTTATTGCATATGAAATAAGATTGTGTCATAATGTTGAAATCAAATAATTGCAACTTGTAGCAAATTTGTCATCTGCATATATGTTGATGTGACACCTTATTGTTCTGTAATTTTAAAACTAAAATGAAATTATGAAGCCTTTTGTTACTTTAAACAATAGTGCATTTAATGCATTAATTAGGCTGTGTTTGCTTTGAGATCAACAAAAGAAGAGAAAATTTTTGTTTTCATGGCAGATCATTAAATAGCACAAACTTTTCTTAATAGAAGTAATCATGGACTTATTCTGATTTTGCATTTATTCTACTTTTTATCTTCTTATTTATTGGGGAATTTTTCAGCTCCTGACAACACCATGGATGTCAAACAGGCAATTCTTGGAGATTTTCTTGTGAGGTTTGTTTTTATAGAGGAGGGAAAATAAAAGAAAGTTTTATATTTTTTCTACAAAGCTGTTGTATGATAAAGCATTTTCCATACTCAAGGATTCCAATTAGGCTATTTCAGGTTAACTAAATCTGAAATCCTGCATAGTCCTCATTGCAAGAACTTCCTGAACAGTGTTGTTCTGAACATGCCCTTTTATACTTAGCCGTTGTAAGACAGTGTTAATTCTTTAGAGTTTTAAATAGCTCTTATGCTTGCTCTTGAATGACTGCTGATATCAGGAATAAAGTCAAGAAACAGTTTTCCAAGAAGAGAAAAAGAAGTCAGTTTAGAAAAATTCAATCTCTATTCAAACTGGATTCAAATTTTATTAGTGGGTGTGAAACTGAAAAGAAGGTGCTCATGATGATATTAGTAAGCACAAGCCAAAGGGAACAGACTCTACAGAAGTTAAATTTTGGGGTGGGTTTAGTAATGAGTTCCCAAACTATGCTTCCTCTTTGCTGCACTGAGTTTGCTGGATTGAGATTGAGAAAATCAATAATTCAGTAATTAAGTATTCCTGATATTCGAAGCCCTTTCCTAAGTTAAATATGTCCTTATTATTGGTCTTATAAAAAGTGATATTATAAAAAGAGAGAAGTCTGGCTTTGGCTAACATAACACTATTGCATTCCGTGTCTGCAAAGATCATGTCCAGGGAGGCTACGGTTACTGGTGACTGGCATGGGACCCCAAAGAGATGGGCTTCTGCTCAGGAAACCATTTATTCAACACAGGAACAAACTCAGATCCAGAGACAGAGAGCCTCGAACAGAAGCAGGGTGATGGGTTTTGAGGGACAGAACCAGGTTGGAGTTTAAGGTCAGGGACTAATAGGAACACAGCAAGGGACAAATCCCAGGGGCACAGAACCAACCAGAACCCCTGGGTTTCCACCCCAACGAGAGTCCAGGGGTGGGGCAACTCTTCCTGGGCTCACAGGGCTCATCCCCCGAGGCAGAGGGGTGGAATCCACTCTTCCTGGGCTTTAAAGCCATGCCTCTCACTTTAACAATGCTTATCTTAAACTATCTTTGCCTCCCTGGGTGGGGGACCCCTCACATAACACCTTCCAATGTTTTTACTTTGAGGGTCCTCTCGCCTAAGCTCTGATGTCATTTTAGCTATCGTGATCTTTTATTTTTCTACATGTAAATTAAAACAATCCCTTAATAAACACTTAAATTCCAAGGATATAAAATTAGCAGGATGTACTCTTTTTGATGGCTATCACAAAAACTTCTGACCAGCAAAAAAAAAAATGTAGCAACAAAAATAAAAATGTGCAGCAACATAATCATTCCTGCTTGATGAAGATGCTGCTATAGATAATGATGCTGTCAGGAAAATGTCATTAGAGTATGAGACATTTATCAAAAACAAATATCAGGCCTCTTCTGATGTGCATATTGATCCAAACTATTATTTCATCAGGAGTGTGGATGTGCTTATTTTTGCATGGAGGTTAAGCACATTAGGATGATGATTCCTTAAGCACCTTAAGAGGATATTTAGGAGAAATGCTTTCTCTTTTTGTCTTCATGATTAAAGAGGCTCAAGCTCTTGGCTAAAGTTGTGACCCAGAAGTGCCCATTGGTTTCTCTGGGCAGTGCAGCCTGATGTTGCCAGTACAAACACGATGGGAGAATTTTGATGCATGTGTAGATTCTGTATCATGCTTAAAGTGCAGTGTACACATAGCAAAAGACTTGCCTATCATAAAAGTATGGGTCTTCCATAAAAAATTACATCCTCTGCTGGCAGCCAAACTGGGAATAAAATCAGGTGGTGGTGCAGGATTGGCAGTTTTCATGAAAGTCGAAGGTCTGATTAAAGCCGGAAGCTTGTGGCTTATAAATCACTGTGACAATATTTCATCATTAATAGGCATTACAAAGTACAGTTTGAAGTAACAGTGATATTCTTGGTTGAAATTGAATTATTGGATTATTCCTTGTAATTTCATAATCTGATCAATTTGATTTAAGGGGGAAAGATCTTTCTTCATAATGTGACTTAAATACCTTTAACATGTCTGTGTTAGAGAAAAGATATTTTAAGGGAAGGACTGTCTTAGCAAAACAGCTTTGTTTCTTATTACTTTACTTAAGTGTTTCCAGAGATATCCTTCCTGCAGTTCAAGTGAAAAAAAAAAAATAGACAAAGAACCCCTAGAATGATAAGAGTTTTGGAGACCATTATATAAGGATACTGTATGTACAAATTACTTCACTGGATCCAGTTTACAGCATCATTTCTCTCTGTTTCAAAAGAATTATAATTGACAGTGTATGTTTTATATCCATGAGGTTTTGTTGGACAATATTGCTATATAAAATTAAATTTTGAAAGTTCATTTTTTTTAATCTCTTTTTCTTTTTTTAAACAGAAGTCAGAAATAACCACTTTAATTGTTTTGGCTTATACCAAACAGGGAAAAGGTAAAATTAGTTTAGCATCCAGTTTAGCTATTTTAATTCTTGATGTGGTTTATGGAGGATGGAGGTGTTTGGTTCTGATTTTTTTGTTTGTGTTTGGTTCAGGATTTTTTTGTGTGTTTTCTTTTTTGGTATTTGGTTTTATGCTGGTTTTGTTTGTGGTTTGTTTTTCTTTTTCAAATAGTGCAATTGTAGATCTATAAAACATTTCTTTTTCCTTGGAGGCAGTATTTAATTTAAACAAAGTACCTTTCTAGAAGTAACCATGCTTCTACCCTATTACAAACTGTGATGTAAAATGGAAGTAAATAATTGGATCTTTGGGAGACATTTCATAATATCTCATAAGGTGATGTCTGCTGGATATGTTTAGAAAATTACAGACATCACACTATTTGTGTAATTCTCTCAGTGTTACACATTTGAGGTGTTAATATTTCCTGTAAAAAGAGAAAAATTAAGATACTGCCCACATTGCCTACAACTTGAAATATCGGGACGTGAGTAGCATATGTTCAGTGAACATAGCTTCAGGATGTCATGGCCTGTAGTCAAGAAGGAAACCCAGGGAAGAGAAGTCTTGTGATTCATTCCGATTACAGCCAAGTTTGATCTTTATTTAATTTCTGCCAGTAGCAAACCCCAGAGATAGGTATCATCTGCCAAGAATTCCCTCCTTCTGGGTGCATAAAACAGAATGCTTGGAACCCATCAAACTTGGTGTGGGTGGAGAGTAGGGTAGACAGTGAGTCTTCAAAAAGGCATTGCATCCAGGGAATTGCCAGTTATACTGACTGCCCAGCATTGGGCATTTCACACAGAATATCTTCAGCTGCCACAGAGCAACTGCACAGCCTAAAACATGTATTCATGTATTGTGCTTTCACTTCCCACACAATACCATATTATGGAAAGCGTGATACAGGTTTTTACAGCGAAGTCCTAGTCTAGAACATTGGAACATTTTGCTGATTTCTGTGTGTATCAAAAATACAAACAAACAAAAAAGTCATCCACAACTTACTGATATTATGCAGTTTTTATATTTTGCTATTTTAAAAAAAAAATTAAAATGCAGATCCAGGCTGGAAAAATTCAGTTTCTTGTCAATATTTCCACACTCCTAACAACTAACCTCTGTCAGACACTATTCTCAAATGTATGCTTTCAAATTCCAGGCCCTTGAAGAGTACTCATCAAGGATGGAGTGATGCTTGATTTTTCATCCACTGCCTTCCTCCCCAAGGTAGAGGAGGCAGATTTGGCTTTAACAAGCAGAGGAAAAAGTATCAGTTATAAAAGCAGCACAAGGAAGCTTTCAAAAGCAGTCAATAAATATCCTGATATTTCCTAAGTTTTTGTTATGTTTGGGCAACAATTTTTGTTGTAAATTTGGCTGTATTTTATTAGTATTCAAAGTGCCTTATAAAATATTTCTAAATGTAAAAATTTAGAGATTTTTGTAATATGTGGATATGAGTTTGGACTACCTGTCCTTCCCTCTGTAGTAACAAAACTGGTAGTCTATTTGGCAGTGATAACTGCTTTACTAAGTTGACTTTAAATAGTATTGCTATTTCTTCATTTGCCATAGAAATGTTACCTTCTTGAATAGCGCCTGAATTATTTCTAGAACAGCGGATACCATTTAGTTTAAAAGCCAGGGCATCTGATGCTCCTGTAGTTAAGGAGGCTGTGACTTGAGCAAGATAAGCAGAACTTAAATTCCTTGACATTTAAGATTAAAAAAATATAAGTATCATTATCAGTGTTGTGCTCTTTCAGTAAACAGGACACATTGGAATTTGATATCTAGACCTTATCCTATGATCAGCTTAGATAGGCTTGTGAATTTTTTTGGTTGTTGTCACAAGGTGCCCTACCTTTCTTTTGAGAAAACTTTCAAAATTCTTCCTTTCCTGATGATTAGTGCTTTCTGATGGAAGCTGGGTAGGTCCTCAGCAGAGTTAGTACAGTTGAAAAAGGAAAGGGTTTTCATTCTCCAGAGCTTAAAAGATTTGGTCCCACAGAGTATGGGAAGCTGCCTTGCAGCAAGTTGATGAGCTTGCAAGAAAAAAGTTCCATCCCCCAGGCCTCATAAGAAAAAACAGGTAAAATGTGAAACTTCTTGCTTTGAGATTTGGCTGAGACAAGTGATACTAAGTTGCTTTCTTTTGTCTTGCCTACTTAATTTCTTTGCTCCTCAAGACTGCCTGGCAGAGCACCCCTCACCAAGGCACTCCTGGCAAATCCTGGCCCATTTTCCAAAACCCCATGTTTTGCTTTTATTCCTCTTTCCTCTGCCTTCAAAATCTTCATTCATCATGTTCCCATTCCTCTGAGTCATGGTCTAGTGCATAATCTCAGTGTGTGCTTTGGCAGGGCTGCTGCAATATTGGCTGCTGTTCTCCTGTAGAGGAAGATACTAAAAATGTAAAGTCATTAAGTTATGCAAGCAAGATTTTGAATAAATGAATGCATGCAAAATGGATTGAATGACTGTTGATTTAGTGTTACAATGTGGATTTTTTGTAGTCAAGGTCTTGACTTTCTTTTATTGATCATTCACTTTTGGGACAAGTGTAGTCACCAAACAGAAAGTATATTTGAACAACCTTTGCATGTGATTAATGTGTGCTTGGAATAATTTGCAATGAAGTGCTTCAATATGTATCCATACCAAGTATTATTTTTAGAGCACGTGTTAAAATGGCTTTAAGCTTGCTGATATATAAATTATAAGGAAATGGTGAAAAAGAAGGCAAAACAGAATGAAAATTAGTTGATCTTGAGTAAATACTATATAATAAGCAGTTTACTTGTGCTGAATATTGTTTTCAGAATCATCATGGAAATCTGAATGATATAGATGTTAGAATTACAATATCCATAACACCATGGTCAGCCCAGCTTCCCCCCGTAATTTTACCTATTGAAAGAATTATTGGGATATAAATCAACAATCAAGATGCCTTGTGGGAGTTGGACTTGATGATCCCTGTGGGTCTCTTCCAACTCAGCTCATTCAGTGATTCTGCAAAAAGTAAAGGACTTCTGAGTATAGGAGTGGCAAACAGAAAGGTATCTGGAATAGTGAATATTTGCAGTATGCCTCAAACCTAGGGAAAAGATCTTCCTTAAACAAGGGAAAGCTTTGGTGTAGCCAAAAGTTTGAGCTGTTGACAGAAACTTAAGTGAGACTTCTCATTCTATTTTTGGAGTTAGATTCAAATTTCTGTAATTCTTGTATTGCAAGAATGTCTATTTACACATTTTTCAATGGAAAAATGTGTTTTTAGAGAGACTCCCATCTGCTGTAAGACATTTTTACAACTGTTACCTTTACATGGAAGTGATCAATAACTTTATTACCGAGTTTACTTTTAAGAACACCACTGATGAAACTACTCGTAACAAGTTTCTTCCTCATAAGATATTAAAATATTATTGAGTATGATCAACTGTCATCTATATTTTATCAGTTCATTTAATGTTCATATGCAAGAATATATATAATGTGCATCTAAAGCACTCCACAATCTCATTTATTGAGAGCATTTGTTTCCAGACAGGAAAAATAATGATGCCTTTCCTAAGAGGGAAAAATCCTTCTCTCTTAATTATTTGTCTTGGAAAGGTCTGGCAAAATTTTGTGTTTTTCTACATGTATTTCAGATCTGAGTGTCTTCCCTTTCCTCCCATATAAGCTAAACAGACATACTACAGTGTATTTTTAAGCATAATTCTGTTGTGATTTGCTAGGTGGTGAACTACTGCTAACTCTCCTTCCTGTTTATCTTCTGCGTCCGCATTTTTTTCACCCTCATATAAAGTAACTCAGAAGGAAAATCATTCTTGCTGCCAGATATTTCTTGTAAGTGATATTGCATACTCCTTTTTGTGTTCTTATTCTCTATAATTTTTTTGACTGTCCAGAGAGTTCTTTAAAGCAGCTTTTACTTAACGTACATCTTGCTGTTATGGATTGATTTTTATTTTTTTTTTAATTTTTTTGCCTATCTTTTTCATCACTAGTGTCTCCAAAAGTTCTCGTGCTAAAACTGGTACTGTTCTACTTGTGGGAGAATGTGAAGTACTGTGCTGGACTACTGAGGAGTATTTCTTCAGTCCTTCATCTATGTTTTTTGTCTCTCACCCTTTAGTAGTTGTCTCATACTTGAGAGTTACCTTGGCATTGCCACTGCATTCCCTGCGATGTGGGGAGAATGAGTTTTGAAGTGCTGCTGTTACCATCATCCGTACATGTTTCATGGGGTGTGGCAAGGTGGTCTGGTGAATCTCATGTCACTTGGCTGTGTTTTAGATTATCTGTGGGAGAAACACTAGACCTTGTGGGGAATCTGCTTCTTGAAAAAACACATTAAAAATCCTCATAAATCCACAATCTAAAATACTTGAAGCAGGCTTCCCTCACATGCCCCCAGGCTTAAGAAAGAGCATTATAAGAAATCCTCAGATCCTAAGCAGTCCCTCTAGGTATACTGCCTTCTTTGTCTCCTTCGTCTTTTGGAAAGCAATACATTTTCACCTTCTGTTTCCTTTTCTTTTGTTACCTATTTTTTTTGTTTTTCCTTGGTAATTCAAGAGCTTGGATATGCATCAAATTAGAAAACCGGAGTTTTCTGTTGTGACTTTCTTAGTACTGCTCTATGACCATGAGGCTTAGTATGGCATTAATTTTGTATTTGGTTTCAGATGTAGCTCGTTCTAAAAGACTGCATTCTAGATTCAGCTTATTTGGCATATAAAGTACTTCCATTGTAGTATTGGAATGACCAGCTAACTGAAGGTGGAAGAGAACCATCAAGAGCAATCATTAGCTTTGTACAGTGATGAAATTCTTATATGATGAGTGGAAACAGCTGCCTTCTTTCCATATCTTGTCTCAACTAAAACACAGGAGCTGGAGTGAGACAGGTAGTTCCAGAAACTAAAGTATGTGCTGTTCAATTTTCAGTTTTAAGAAAAAAATTACTAGAGAAGGCAAAGGTTGGAGTGCTTGTCTGCTACCTGAAGGTGTGAATATAATTCAAAAATTGTTGTGCGCTGAGAGGTTTATGTTCAGGGTAAATACTAGAAAAAATACTTGCCCTTGTGGAAAGCTGCCAGTACGTAATTTGGGTTTCTTGTATAGCAGAGGTTATAGCTCAGAGAAGGAATAGGGTCAGGTTGTCATAGAAGCATGTGAGGGTTCGGGTTGAAAGGCACCTTAAAGATCATCCAATCCCCTGCCAGGGGCAGGACAGCTTGCTCAGAGCTTTATCCAACTTGGCACTGAACACTTAGAGGGAAGGGGAATCCACAGCCTCTCTGGACAACCTGCTCCAGTGCCTCACCACCCTCACATTAAAGAGTTTCCTCCTAATATCTAACCTAAATCTGCCCTCTTTCCTTTTAAACTGTTGCCTTTTTTCGATCACTACAGACTTTGCTGGAAGGACTACACCCCTCTTTATTGTAAGTCTTCTTTCAATAATGGATGGCTCCAGTAAGGTTTTCCTTGAGCCTTCTCATCTCCAGGCTAAACTATACCAATTCTCTCACCACTACATCATAGGGAAGTTGTTCACAGTATCACAAATATCACAGTATTTGACAAATTTTGGATGCTAATGATCTTAGAAAATACTTCTCTTCTTCAAATAGTGAATGAAATAGGCTGATCAGCTGTACTAAGTTTAATTTCCTTTTTACAATTATTACAGCAAAAAAATCTATAATCACACACAGTGATTATAGACTGACAACACATTTAAATTTAAATATACATTTATTTAAATTAAAGCATTTTAGATATATTTTAAGAACAAAAATACATTTACCAAGCAATAAATTTAAGTAGTATCAATGGGAGATCTTATTTTAGAAAACTAATTGTCTAGAATACATATTTGTAAAGAACTGCAGAGCTAATTTTGCTTTTTAATTTATATTGTTAAAAGAAAAACTTGGAAGGAGAAAGCAAAGGCTTAATAGTATACTGCATATGTATATTTTTTAATTGTATAAGCCTGTGACTTAATTTATGATATTAAGTATAATAATTAAATATATAAATTAAATATGTAAATTAAATATATAAATTTATATAGAATTTATATAAGATTTATATAAATTAAATATAATAATTAAATTGTGATACTAAGTATAGTAGATATGGCCACGATCAGAATGAAAACTGATTATGTAAAAACAGGGTCTAAACATTCTGCTCGAAGTCATAAGTCATATTAAAATCTCTTCCACTTAGCAAGGCATCCTTGTGGTATTGCTGAATGTTGTCATGGAGGTTGGTAGTAGAAGAAGCAGACAAATAATGTAAGAAAAGAACAGACAGCTAAAGGAAGCCCAAACATTAAGGGAAGCCTGTTGCCCAATGTGGATTGTGGCCATGCTGGGCTTCCCAATAGAGTCTTGCTGTACCAGCATTAAATGGCTGAGAAATTCTCCCTCTAGTCAAAACAGGAGAAAAAATGTGTGTTTAAGTTTTTTTTTTCTCCACCAGCAGTCTTTTACTGTAAGTACCCTGACTTGCAAAATATGTATTTTTTTAAATATTACTCAAACTCTGTGGAAGTATTTGAAAAAAGGGGAATCTGTTTCTTGACAGATTGACATGCTTGGTTGAACTAGTGCAAATTTACTGCATAACTGAAGTATAACTGGGGAGGGAATCCCTATCAATTTGTAATCAGGCTGGGACCATAAACTGCTTTGAAACAATTTCCCTCCTTTTTCCACTTCTCTTTTTTTTCAGTGATGCTTTTATGAATTAATGGTGCTTGTGTGAATCTTTTATCCTATTAGTACTGCATATGCATACTGCAAATGTCAGTTTAGGTGGCTAGGCCAGCGGGATAGTATGCTTTAGTTCACTGTTTTTTGCCACAATATCCTTTCTAAAGGGAGTAAAAGAATCTGCATGTGACCAATTTGCTTCTGTTTTTATATTCTGTAAATATATGCCAGATGAAAAGCTGTGGTTCTCATTCAAAATAATTGCCTTTGAGAGGCAGTTTTATTTTGTGCTAAAATGTACATCTTACAATGGGTTTTTATTCTTTTTGTGGAACCTTCAAAATAAAATGATGATATTTAAACCAATAGAATACATGAAATTGAAAGAATGTTACTCTTAATATTTCTTTTTTTCTTCTTCCCCCCACCTTTGAATTGAATGAATGTGACCGTGCCCTTCTGTACACACATCTGTTTCAGGACTGAGCATGTGAATTCAAAATTTGGATTTTAAATGCTATTCTTCTACCTTCAGTGCTGTTGTAAATCTGCAGCTTCTTCATTAGGATTGACAATTTTAAATCAGCTTCATCTGTCAGAGTACTGGTTTTTTTTACTACCAGTCAGAAACTGATGCAAAATAACCATATCAGTTAGGGTCCTTACTAAGTCATCTACACTGAGTTTAAAAAATGCTGCTAGCAAAATCTTCCATTTATCACTTTATTTAGATAATAGTTGTGTTTTCCCTTTTCCATCCTCCTAGAACATCCTACATCATTATTTCTTCTTTATGTATCATAGATATTAGTTTCTTCATCTGTTTTGAGCATCTCAACTGAAAGAAAATTCAAAATTCATTCAAAATTAATTTAATAATGAACTGGAGGTAAACTTCCAGTATATCCACTGGCATTTTAATGTTATGGGAATGAGATGCCTTTGTTACACTGTCCATCTAGTCCAGTTACAATCTGGCACAGTGGTACAGAGCCTAGAAACTGCTTTTGTAATAAAAGAAACCTGATTGCTGGGTAATTTGTCATTGTGCTTTTGAAATTTCCTTTGATTGTTTCTGTTTCTGCTTCTGCTTCTGTTCTTGCTAGAGAGAATTTGGCTTTGTCCTGCATGTTTGTGTAGTATCCAAGTGAGAGGCAGTTTAAAAGAACCCAGTTTGGCTACTGTTGTGATAGGAACGATGTTATCCAGCATTTGTAGCTACATCTCTCCTCACACTGGTGCAGAAGTATACATAAAGCAAATTATTCTTAAGATATGCTAAAAATCTAATGATACTTGCTTTTTCTTTGTTAGAATTTTGTGCCAGACTTTAAGGTGTATTTTGACTTGCAGAAAAGAGACTTGTACTAATTCATGAATAATTGTGGATTCATCATTTACATCAGTGAATGCAATACATACGACCAATCTTTTGAAGTTCAAGTATTTTTTTTTGCGTTTTTCTGTGGCCTGTCCCTGCGTGTCCATGTGTCGTTCCACTCCCCCCACAAGTTTTCACTTGAGATATATTCTTTTTGGGCACTGGGTTTTCAGTGCCTTATTTTGAACTTCAGGCAGGAGTATTCAAGAATATTTTTCATCACTTGCGTCTCAAAGTGTAGATCTAAAGCATTCTTCTTTTCAAATTATTTTTACATCTACCTAGAGCTATTGCAGAAAAGTTGTGGTAAAGTTTATTCTGCATGTGAATGGTAAAAATTGGTGCCTCATGTAAGTGCTGTTTTCACTGCAGCTAAAGAAAATTATTACTTTATCTGCCTGAAGTGTCATAACCTCCTGTTGTTTAGAGGTGATTCTCACAATGGCCTCGTAGGCGTAAAAGCTTAACCAGTGGCCAAGTAATTATTTTGATGTCAACATACTTCAGCTTGTCAGCTGCCTGCCTCACTGTGCTTTGAGTTACAGCATTGTAATCATTACTGCATTAAATCAATGCTCTGAGACACCCTTGCAAATGGAGGTTGATAGGTACCTGCTCTGTTGTGACTGAGAATGTGTGCCTTCAGCATCAAGCAGCAAGAGAGCAGGGAATTTAAAACTGGGAGAAGGAAGGCTGAAGAAAGTGAAAATGCAAAAGGAAAAGAGAAGAGAAGGTTGTTTAGCCTTCAGAAGTGGTTAGTGATTTATTATTTTAATTTGTAAAAAAAATTAAATCACAAGAGTATTTGTACTGCGGACCTGCAGTTCAAACTTCTTTGTCAGAATCTTAAATTAAGCATTATTAGGAAAGCAACTTTGTGTGTAACATTATTATGTGCTCACATTTTTATTTTTACCTGTGATTTTATATGATTTTTATTCCCTAACAGAATCAGTGTAAGATGTTATGTACTGAACAGAGGATTTTTTATCTCATGGAATAAATTCATAGACAGTTTTGAAAAAAGCTGAAATACAAATTTATTCAAATTAGCTTAGTGAAGCAAATTTTAGGGGTTTGCTGGAAAGAGAACATCATGTACATCAGAGAAGCAAATTATGTATCTGATTATTTGAGAATTTGCATAGAAATAGGAAATTATGCAGAAATCAAAATTTAATGTTCTTTGGAGTTTGGAAAAGGGCAGTAAAGAGACTTGGAGTTACACAAAGTGGAAAATGAAGGCAAAATCTCTAGCATATTCTACTTCAACTGAGATTATGTCCAAAGACTTTTTTTTTTCCCTCTCTCCTTTTGCATACACCCCTGAAAGGGATCATTGCTATCCATGCTATGTGAGACACTGCCCTTTAAATATGTTTGATAATACTGTGTATATTGAGGTCCATAACACTGATTGATTTTGAAGCTAGTTTTTTAATGCAGTTTTACCTTCCTGAAATATTTGTTTATGCTTGCACCAATAAGTAATGCTCAAGTGGATTTTAACATATGAAGGACATCATGTCTATTTTTCTTGAACCACAGCTGATGGATAAAATTTATACTGAGGATAATAAAGTTGTTAGCCTATAAAAAGTGTCTATAGTTATATAAGACATGAATATCATGTATTCTCTTACCCACTTGTAGTCAGAAAAGAAGAGAGTAGTGACAAAGTAATTTTAAAGCCACCCACTGGCAAAGAACCATCTTACTACTGCATATAATACCAGCAAAATGCTTTGGAAAAAGAGTACTAAACTCAAACCAGAAATTATTTTGTGCCTTGCTTATGCCATTCTGAATGAAATGAACAGCATGGTTCTTGCCTTTGAATTTCACAGGAGAAAAATGAAACAGGCTCTGAACAAATTTTAATCAGGCTGAAATTTATTTCTTGGGATAAGTACAAATTGTATTAATATTCCTCTTTTTTAGGAATTGCTTCATGTCTCGTCACTGGATGTGACTTTACTTAAAGATGTAAGATGATATTACAGATGTTAGATGAGCTTATGCATAAAGAGAACAGATATAGAAGAAGGTGCAAAAGTGAAGGGAGAGTCATTAATTGCTAAAGTTAAAATGTTGAGAATTCTGTGGAAAGGGTTATAGGAAAGGCAAATGCACATGGGCCTTTGAATAAGGTAAACAAAATTTTTGAAGTAGAGAGAGGCATAATGAAATAATGAGGCATTTAGAAAAGCAATGCATGTTCTCAATACTTCAGAACTTTTCTGAAATAAATGTAGGAGGATTACAAAGATAAGCATCACATCTCAAAAAAGAAAAAAAAGATATGATAGGCAGGCCTGTGTTTAAGCAATCTTGTTGAAATGAAAAGCAAATGACATTACAGTGATGCTGTGAAGTAGATCTAAAAGGCAGCCCTGGATCTCCACACTGCAGGGACTTGGGAAGTAGATCAGCTTGTGGCGAAGATATAAATAGGCTTGGTCATCCCCACTGGTGAAAACCTTAAAAGGAAATTTTATCTCAAAGCCTTTGAGAATCTATCTTGTCTCTGTGAAGCATCTGACAAATGACTAAATAAAACAAATCAAATTAACCCTTTGTGTTAAGGATAACTTTAAAATGTTGGTGTAATCTAAGGAGAGAAGAATAATTTATCAGATTTGAGGGCAAGACATGATTCACAAACTGAGAACCAGGGCAGGAGAGATAGTAAAAGGACATTGTGCAACTGATTAGGGACTATTAGCCTATTAGACTATAAGGTGGTAATGGACTTCTCAAGAAGGAAATTGTTGACATTGATGCAGAAAAATCATGAAAAAGTAAAAATACAGCTGCAGTTCACAAACACGGGTTTGTAGCAGACAGAACGTGGGATAGCTATGGAATAAGGAATTGTCAATTAAAGATCAAAAGCAGAAAGGATTGCATTTATACCCAGAAAGGGATGAAGAAGAAGAAAGCCAAGAAGCTAACAAACACAAACAAGCTCTATAAATACAATGAAATAATAATAGAGAAACCTTTCTAAAAACAAGAAATTATTTATTGTAAACATTAAAATAAATAATTAGCGAATTTCATTTCATTCCATGTATAGGACAGAAGTATAATATTGTGGTAATTAAAACCCCCAAAAGCAGAAAATATTTCTTTCCCAGCCAAGCTTCTTTCCTTATAAGGTTTGTACTAGGTACCTTGGAAAAAGGATTTTTTGTGCAAATTACATGACTCATCTATGTCCCCAAGGAGTGAAAGAAGGTGGAGAAAGAAAATTATTTCTTTTTGCCAGTCTTAGTGGGAAATACTAGCACTGCACTAAGCAAGCTAGAAAAGTGACTCCATGTAGCCAGCTGAAATAGCATTATTGTACACTGCATTTCACCAGATCTGCCTTCCATTGTGTGCAAATGCTAAATGTTTCAGAAAGGTTAAAACAAAGCACTATACTTTGCAGTTGTTAATTGTTTCCATTGAGAAGATACTTAGAGATTAAATATGCTTTGAAGAGAAATACATGAAAACTAGCATGCTTTTAGTAAATGTAAATGGAGTTCTCACTGCACAGTGAATGGAAATGGGGCCTATCTACCTAACATATCTAACGTATGCTCTGCATTTCCTTAAGAAAATATTAATCATAGTGAGCATTTTGGAATCAAAATATGTCTCAAAGCTTTTGTGAAAATGTATCTTATTCGCTGTTGGAGACACAGTGACAAATCCACCTTCTTCAGTAATTTTCTCCAAATTCAGTGTCTGTGGATCCCTTGCAGTGAAAGGATATGAGCCAATGTGACAAGGTCATCTTCTATGGCTTTATTCCTTCTCTGATTTGTCTTTCAATCTCTGGCTAACAGTCTATGAATTGATTTGAGATGCTGCATTTCTCAACAGCATTCTGCTTCAGCTCTGTCCTCAGTAGGGAGGCACTTTTCTGTGCCTTGGCATGTCAGCTCTGGTGGAAATCTTGCCTTATTTATTGACTAAATCAGTCCTGCTCTCTGCCTGGTCTTGTTAGCAATGTTCAAAAAGACTGGCTGCTGTCACTAGTAATTTCATTACTTCTCTCTGTCTTGTGACAATCTGTTGACCACACAAAGCACAAGTCAGCCCAAAGCAGTAATAAGTGCTGCATTACTCCAGTAAATGGTTTATTTGGCATATGGTTTCCAACTGGACATGACAAACTCCCCAGGTGGACTACAGCTCTGCAATTTCTGGACTGATTGATTTTCACTAAAAATTTACTCAGTAATCATTTCCTTTAAATTATTGAACTACTATTTCAGATACAGAAGGATATGGATTTCTGTCCGGTAATGCTTTTATCTTCATATCTTTTGAAGAAATTGAGATTATAAGTGTTGAAATGCTACAGTTCATTAATTTTCTTCTGATCTTTCCCAAGACATATTAGTTAGTTGTTTTCAAGTGAGGTATGTATTGTTTTACTTGAGCTCTAACAACACTGATTTCCATGAGATCTAGTTGCTTTGGACTTAAGCTTTACTCTTACAGCCATGTACAACAATGTTTTTGTATCATTACGTGCTATAAATACAATGCACAGTTTAGAATCAATGTAGAAATATGAGGATGAAGTTCAGATAATATTTCTATGAATTTTAACTCTGCACTTAACAAAACCTACCTCAGCAAAAAAAATGGAAATGGTCTGGGAAAGCTGCTGCTCCCTACAGGGACACATTTTCAGGAAAAAGGCATTTAAAAAATACACATTATATGAAAGATTTATAAATTTGTGTGTTACTTTGTCAGTTTCACAAAATCCACTATTTAAAATAAAATACGTAGTAAGTTTTAGAGTAAAATCTGAGGAAGAATTTCTTTAGAAGGCTTTTGCTTTATTTGCAGTATATTGTGTTATTTATATTTTTCTAGAATAGCTGCTTTGTGCTGTTTTTGAAGGCCAGTGTTAAAGAAGACATTTAAAAATCACTCATTCTTTTTCCAGTATAGCAATATTTATATGGACTTTGCTGACATTCTCTTTTCTATTCAAGGTAGTCTGCCTATCCAGCTGATCTCAAGGCTTGTGGTTGTAAAAGATAAGGAAGCACTGTTAATGCCAATAAGCAAACAATAAGTATGGTAAAATACCTGTGTTTTGTTTTATCTTTTTCTTAACCAAGTCACAATAAAAAAAGGAAATTGTTTTGAAGCAGAATGCTGTGGTGTTGTATTGCAAGTTGTGTTCAGTTAAGAAAAATAATAATACTGCAAATCTGTATTTCTAAAAATACTGTAAATGCTTTGCAAAACATGTATACATGCATTTGTAAAGCCTAGATTTATGATAAAACTTCATTTCATCTACTCATCTTTGTTGTACACCATTTTTGGTACATATCTTTCAATGTACTTCATTTCATACTTTAAACTGTTCAATAGAGAAAATTTTAGTTCCAGGAGAGATAATTCGTACAGTACAAACTCAATAGCTGTGAAAATCATTGTAGCATCACTTCCATAAACATTTTATTTTTATTTATACTGAGATATCAGCTGTGGGCAAGAATAAGTTAAAATGCTGATAATGAAATGGTGTTTTATTTTCAGTCCAGCAGTTTAGATCTAGCTGACCTGTCATTTATCAGTTGACAGATGTTGATGAATGCATGTGTAAGACAGTACAGAGCAGGAAGCAGATTGTGCACCACTGTTGAACCTCATGCACCTCTCTTAGAATCTTGACCAGGAGACCACAGGTTCACTGACTGTAGACAGCACAGTTTTCACAACCAGTGAATACTGTGCCTTCCTTTGTACTGAATGTGGGCTATCTCAGATAGCCAGTAGCTTTGTAATAGAGATGGAGTTTTAAAGAGAAACAAAGAAGAGTGTTTTTCTACAATCTGTTATGTAATTTGTGGCCTCATTACTTTCATGCTTAGAGAATTATTATTTTTAGTGTAAAAATTCTTCATGCAAATAGTCAAGCAAAACCTCACTTCTGAGGAAACCTTTGGCATTACAATTACCAATTTAAATCTGTATTTTCAATAACATGGTATAATCAGTTTGTTATTTGTACTCTCTGCACATATAACTTATCCTAAACGTGCAATGTAAAAGAAAAATTTTAAGTCTTATGAGTATTATTTACATTACACTCTACTTTCAAATGTTATCCTGATTTTGATTTTTAAAAAAATTTTTACATCATCCTGCAATATGTGACTCAATAGCAGTTATACCTGAACACAAAAATAAATCATTACACCAAAATTTGTGTCAATGATAATTTTTTTTTTTGTACAGAAAGAGTTCAGTTCACATTGACCAGCTCAAATGGAGCTTAATATTTTGTGATTGTTGCAGTCAGAGAGCTTTTCTAATGTGACAGACTGATGGCATTTTGCCTTGTCACTCCTGAACACCAGCCCATCTGAAGGAGACAACTTCGGTTCATTCAGTGAGTGCTCTGGCCACATTCCACTGCTACCTGCCAGTAATTCTGGGTAATTTGCTGGCCATTTCTGAGATTCTTGGGCCATGGAGTGTTAGGGAATATTTTTTTTCTTCCTTTTGGTGTTCTTGCAACAATTGGCATTTATTGGTAGGTCATGGATCTTATATGCTGGCTATATTGCATGCCTAAATAGGAAAGAGAAAAATAATTTGTTTAACAAAATGATAGATCTTTTGGTCTTTAAAGGTAGACCTTTCTGAGTTACAGAGGTTTCAGAAAATTACTTAGGAAGCAAAGGAAATAGTATTTTTCTAAGCATTCTTGAATTCACAGAGATTCTTATTCTGTTTAAGCAACATGTTTTCTATAAAAAGTAATTCTAAATAAATAATCTAGCAAACTGTGTCACTGTGTGAGATCTTTCCAAATTCCCTGTCAGATGCTTTAAAAAAGGAGGAATAGAAGCCTGAATTTTATTTCATAGAAATTGTTTTGTCTCCTTACTTACAACAGAATAACTTATCACTGGCTTAGTCCTGATGTTAAATTGATTTGTTTGCCAGTATCTAGGTGTCCTGGGGTGACTTTATGACGCTTTAAATTGCCTGTTCTGTTTATGTTCCATACTAAATTCTGCCCCTTTAAGACTGGTTCCGAGGGCAAAGTGGGGGAAAGAAGAAACGCGCAGTTTGTTTTCAGAAACTGCACTCACTCCTCCACATGTTTCTCCAGACTTTGCTGTCTGCAGCATGGACAGACAGCGGGACGGAGCTCTCCTTTGCTTTAATTAGTTTTTAGTGAGCTGAGGTAGAGAAGTTCCCCAGACTGGTTTTTTTTTTTTCCTTTTTCCTGGATCTGTGCAAACCTGCTCTGGACTGAAAACCCAGACAAACCCCAGGAGCTCACACCTGTGGCCCACCGGGGCCTGGGCCTTGGCACTTTCCAGCACCGAAGGGACTGATAAGAACCTGAGCGAGCCGAGCTACACCACATGAAAAAGTCTTTTCTGGATTTGCCACCTCTTCAAACAGCGAGAGGTTTCATTGTTCAATATTATTCAATTTCTGTTAAATAAACAGGTGGTTTTTTTTCCACTTTTGTCCAACAAAATCTTTTTCCCAAACCTGTTGGGGTAGGGGCTGCTTGAATTTGCTTTCTGGAGGAACCCCATTTGAAGTTTTTCTCCCAAATTCGGCCTAAACCAGGACACTAGGTTACTTATTTTTATTCCATCAGATCCATCCTGCTCAATTTGACTTCCATTTCATGAGCTCATGTGGCTTTTTATCACATTTGCTTAATAAGGCTGTATTTTAAACCTTTGTGGCTTTTCATAAGTCAGTGCTTAAATTTCATATAACTTGCAACAGCTGAGAGGTTGCAGTGCTGCTTTGGCTATGCATTAAACTTGTCCATAGGTCCAAGCATGGAGTAAAAACAAATGTCTTATTTCTGTAGCAAGCTCTGGTTTCTCCAATTTCTCCAATGTGTGCACTGCAAAAACAATTTTCATGGCTTTCCATGAAAAATACGTAAGTTTTCCCTGCATTCAGTTCTTTATGTGGTGTCTTTCTCTTGTTTCACTGGGTTCGAGGAATGAAGGGCTCAATTCAATTACCTCAACATAGATGCTTAATGCCATTTGAGACAGCCCAAATGTTTGTAGTTTCAGCATAGCAGATACAATACAGGACCTACAGAGACTCCTCCTGAGTGCCACCTGGATTCCAGGCAGGATTACCCAAAGGCCTCTCAAGCATCAATAGACACCTGTTGTTGATTACCTTTGCTGTAGTTATTTTTTAATTGAGTATTTTGATGAGAAAATCTCTGCTGGATCTGACTGAACTGCCCCAAAAATTGCCAAATATAAGTGATCAGAAAAAAAGACCTGAACATGGCAAGTGTGCATTGCCTATCTTTTTAGCACAGTGCCAGACTCAGGCACTGTCCCAGAAAAGTGTGGTTCAGTCTGTATATTTAGTAATCTTGCTGCATTTTTCTCACCTGAAACCATGTATGTGTTTAGCAACTGCAGGAGCATTTCACAAGGACTTAACAGCACAGTAATGTAAAAAGAGCCTCTTCCTTTTGTCTGTGTGGAATTTACCATTCACCCACTTCATCTGCTGTCCCTCTTTGTTCCTAATCCATCCTTCTTGTGCTACCCAGGCTTTCAGAGTTTTCTCATTCACCCTCTCAGCTCTGTCTTCAACCAAAGAGTTCTAGCATGCATCCTTAATCTTGACATGAGGGCCATTCCTTGCCTCTGATTATCTCTTTTGCCCTTCTCTGGCTTTGCAATTCTGATGCATCCTTTTAACAAAGGGGAGTCAGACTTGCTTACACTATTCAAGATGCAGTTTGCTGTTTTATGGCCCAGTCATTTAGTCTTGCAAAGGCCTCTGCTGTTCTCCCTAATTGACCATTTTCTGTAATATTTCAGTTTCATATCATTAGCAACTTTCATTGCAACTGTAATCAAAAAAAAAAAAAAAAAAAAAAAAAAGGAATGGGCAGTATGATTATGTTTAACACCCTAGCTTGCAACCCATCTATTTCTTGGAATTTCTCTGTGGTGTCTGCTGGAAGAGCTTTTGTTTGTCCTCATGTAAATAGTCACTTGTTAAGGAACTTTCTATCCTGTAACTCTACAGTTTGCCCAAAAGCTTTCAGTGAAGGACTTAAGAAATTTTGGCACAGGTGACACAGTATTGTTTCATCCAGCTTGGGACACTACATCCCAGATGAGTGGTCTTACTAGATGGATGAAAAACTGTGTGGAACATCAGACCAGAGCTGTATCTTGTCATATTTTAGTTCTTCATCAGCGACATGGATGCAGAGATGCAAGGCATTGTTGACAAGTTTGTGGATCACAACAAATGATGAGGTGCACTCAAACCACTCGGAGGCCTGGCTGCCATTCAGACGAGCCTACACAGGCTTGATGAGAGAACTGGCAGAGACCTTGTGAAATGAGGCAGATAACTTAGTCTTGAACCTCAGATGGACAAACTCCAGCCATTGGTACATTGTGGCCAGTCACTGGCAAGCAGCTCTGCTGGAAACAACCTGTAGGCCACTGTGGCCAGCAGCCTGAGCGTGAGCTGACAGGATGCCTTGGCAGACAACTGTGTCCTGGGCTTCATTAACAACAGCACAGCCAGAAGACTGAGGGAGAAGTTTATTTGCTTCCACTCAGCACCCATTAGAGTGTGCCTAGACTGCCATACACAGGTGTGGGGGACAGTCCAGTACAGGGAACACATTAATAAATTGGGGGAAGTTCAGCAGAGGCCTCCACGATGACCAGTGGTAGGAGTACTTTCTCTGTGAGAAGAGGCTCAGAAATGCAACTTGTTAAGCCTGGAAAAGAGATGGCTTAGGGGGAACCTAGCAGCCACCTTCTTGTATCTGTGAGGATGTTACAGAGAAGACTGAGGCAGGCTCTTTTACTGAGATGTATGGCTGGAGGTTGAGAGGAGATATTTTGGCTTGACTTAAAGGGAAGAATAGTTCACTGTAAGTGTAAAGAGATTGCCTGAAAGAGACATAGGATCTTCATTACTGGGTGCTTCAAGACTGGACAAAGCCTAAGCAACCTGGTCTTGAATGTTGATCACGTGGCTAAAGCAGATTTTCCTGATCTGCTTGAATTAGGATGTTGGATCAGAAAGCCTACTGAGGTCCCTTCTGACATGAATAATTAATTTTGTGTGATCATTGCTCATTTTATACTTGCTTCTTTAATAATATTCACCTTCTTTCCTGCATGCTTATTAATATCCAGCTTCTTAGCTAAAACCAAAGTAATGTTTTTAAAAAATAGTTATACTATGGAAAACAAATTTGTTCATTTTGTCATTCAGCACTTACATGATTGAGTTCTTACATTTCAATATACAGACATAACTAAAAAAATGGGCAAAAATAATATCATTTTTGTAAGGGATTCTAGTTTGAAATAAATCCTCCTCCCCTGCAGTGGAGGAGTATTATATTGCCTCCTTTTCCAAAGGGAAAAAACCCAACAATTAACTCTATCATAAATGCTGCATACTTAGCATAATTATTTTTGTACTGAATCTGCATGCGCATATATATCTGCTGAAAATATTGTATAAAAAAATCTCAGATGATGTCTAATCCTATGTGTGAAAAAAAAGAAAGATACAGGCAAGCTTGGGCTAGGATGTTTTCATGTCAGGGACAATTTTAAGTTCTGGATAATTATACTCATTTTTCCAGAAGAAGTTTTGAATAACCTTTTGATTATATAGCATTTCCCTGATGAGCTTGTTTGTTGGTATATTTATTATGCATCTCAGATGCAATTCATCTACCTAATTTTAGCTACCTGAAAAGGTAGTCACTGAGTTTAAAATAGTTGCCTAGGCACCCTCTACAGGAAATAGAGATGATTCTTCCCCAGACACAAGTCATGCTGTCTGCCTTAGAGGCTTGACTTGTGATAGAATTAATCACTCTACAAAGCACCTATTTTACTGTATTAATTAGGAGGGGACTTCAGGCATATAGTTCTTCCTGGAGAACCAGTTTAATATGCTTATTTTGTAAATCTCTGTATTAGACTCATCCGGTGTCACTTTTTTTTCCTTAAAAATCATAAAAATACCGGTGAGAAACAGAATTGATTGCAACTAAAAAAAAAACAAAACAATTGCTTTAATCTATCCTTAAACTTGGTAGCTGATGCAAATATTTATTTTAGCATAAAATTTTGTGATATAACTCAGCTGGAGTCCATATCTGGAGCAGACACATACCTGGTGTGATGATTCATTGGAAACATGAAGTCAGCACCATCTGTACCACAGAGTGGGTTGTTTGGAAGACATGATAGAGTGGTGATGCTTGGTTTGGTGCTTATTTGTTTGGGGTTTTTGGATTTGGTTTAAGTTGGAAATTTTTTTGTTTTCGGGTTTTGTGCATGTGCGTGTGCATGTGTGTGTGTCTCTGCGCTTTTTTTTCATCTTCCCCATCTCTGGGTATCTCACAGGAGACATTGGTAGCTGGAAAGGTGTTGTCAACTGTGTTGGTTTTGCATTGATTGACATTTGGGAAAGAAATCAGAAACCACCCACTGAAATGATGTCTCTGAGAGAAAGTGCTGGGAGCTTCCTCTGTGCCCAGGACAGGCCAATAGCTGGCTAGCTCTGAGAACTGACAACATTTTGAACCATTTAGAAATTAGATCTGCCTCTGTGAATACCAAATTTTAAAAACAGCAAGCCCAGGAAATCTCTGACTTTGCTTCCAGCCCTGCAAGGTAGTGGAGCTCTGGTGAGGGTGGCCCTGTTCCCCCATGGCCTGTGCAGCCTGGCAGAGGCTGGACTGGACCCCAACAGCTCACGGGTGGGGAATGGAGGCTGCAGGTCCTGGCCCCAGGCTGGGCTGGGCCATGGCTGCTGACATCTCACTGACACTACGATCCCCCTGCCACCCCTTCCAGCCCCCACCAAGCCAGGGCCCACCAGGCACTGGGGAGCAGCTCCAGGCCATCCCGTCCAGCAGCTGCTGGGCAGAGGGAGGGGCCCAGTATGGTCTGAAATCCATCACCCTGACTGCTGTGGCCACTGGGTGAGATTTAACCCTTTCACTACACAGATGAGACCTGAAGACCTTGTTCCTCTCTCCAAGGAGAGAAAAGGAGTGACGAGATGTAGAAAGACAACATGAAAACACCAAGCTCAGTAAAAGAAGGAGTCAAGCCTCAGATGGAAGGAGAACAAGAGGATGCCGAACGGGGATGAAATATTCTTTTGGTAGTACCATGGAGATGGTCAATGATATACTGAAATATCTCCTTTAATTCATGAGAGAGTATGGGGGGACGAAATGTTAAAACTGTAGATCTGAGCAGAGGCATCCATTGGTGAAGCCAAGCAGATGTTGGAGTAGCTGTGATCCCATGAGACGCTTGAACAGAGAGAGATGAGAGTTGATGAAGACCCTTTGCCCCCAGGGAGAGAAGAAGAAAATCTCTGTTCCCAGAGATGATCACAGAAACAGATGAAAAGAACCTTTGCCTTTGAACAGCTCATCCTTAAAATAATACTCCATGAGTTCATGGCCCATGGACACACCTCTAGGAGGGCTGTGAAAATGGGAGAAATTTCATGATTGCAGAACTTATCCCGGGCAGCTGCTATTTGTGGAAATGAAAAGCCACGAGAAAACTGTTTCTTGTGGAGGAGTCTCCATGGTATGACAAGAGAAAATTCCTCTCCCTGCAAGGATTGATGAAGGACTATTGTATAGTTTGTAACTGCTTTAATATCCCAGGTTTTGTCTCTACATTGTTAGTTGGGAAAGGAAAGAAGTTTGGCAGGGGGAGGAAAGGTGTTCTAGAGGTTTTATTCTGATGCTTCTTATTCTTGGTAGTCCTGTTAATAAAGTTTCTTTATACCATTTAAGTTTTGAGCCTGTTTTACCCTTCTCTTAATCCATATTTCAGAGCAAGGAATGAGTAAATGCCCTGGTGATTTTAGCCAGTGCTAAACCCACGACATTATTTGGTGCATTGGCCAGGAAATGAAAAATTGGAGAATCTAAACAACTAGATGAAATTGGTGTTTCTGCCCGGTTTGTGAACTGAAACCACTACCTTAACAGACCAGAGTTTTGGGTTCTACCGAGCAGCACTGGCACAGCATCAGCGCTGTCTCTCCATATTCTCCACATCAGGGGGCTGGGGGTGAGCAAGATCCTGGGAGGAGATGCAACCAGGCTAGATGACCCAAAATATTCAAAGGGATATTCTATACCATATGACATCTGCTTAGATATAAAAGCTAAGGAAAGGAGAAGGAAGATATGGCATTTATTATTTGCAGTATTTGTATTCTGGAGCAAACTTTATGTGTGCTGAAGCCCTGCCTTCTGGGATGTGGCTGAACCTTACTAGCTAAAGGGAAGTAGAGAATAAATTTATTTTTTTCCCCATCTTATTTTCTCTCCTCTGTCCATCTTGGAAAGGGAGTAGTTGAGCAGTTTGGTGATCACCTGGCATCCAGCCAAGGCCAACCCGCCATAGTATCAGTGGGACACTGTGGGAACTCTAGAAGTGATGTGTGTGAAATAAGATTCCAAACCTATCCTGGAATTTCCTATTCTTATTCCTCTTTCTCTTGGTTGCTAGATAGACTTAAAAGCTGATTGATGTTGAATACATACCTCTTTTCTTCTCTCTTGGCAATATATGAATCCTCTTCAGGACAAATCAGACATGAGTTTGTATCTACTTCATATTAAACCAGATGAAATCTGAAGTATTTCTTCTTTCTTTTCCTCTGGAAAGTAATTGAAAGCAAGTTCACTCTTCTAGCAGCAGAACAGTGTGTACTTCATAGAAAACTCATGTAATTGATAAGCACTTCTAAAAGCCCAATTTGAACTCCTGGGCTAAAGGTGATAGCAATAATGCTTAGAATTCAAAGACTGCCTGTAGCTGAACAATGAAAGCAATACCAGATCAGCTTCATACAGAATGTATCCGAGGGTTTTAGGTGTAGGGCAGGAAAGAGCCATCTTTGTTGTTAAGATTTGTCTTTTATGAGCAACACTGTAATAAACATTAAGTCTAGTCGATTAATTAGAATGACTGTTCTTTTGGGGTTGTACATTCAAACATCTCTGGCAAGTTCCGACACCAAAAGAAATAGGTAATCATGAGTACAGCCAGTGAAGAGCTGTTTCTAACCTTGTACTGTCACTGTGTTTAGTATTTTCATTCAGTAAATCTTGCATATGTTTGCTGATCATAAGTTAATTCTTTTCTTATTAAACTATTTTATAATGCTTCTGTAATTATTTTAGAGAGATCATGAACTTCTAGTTACCTTAGTTTTGAGTCACTTTTAATCTCTTGGCTTCTCATAGCTGGCTTTATTACAGATGAGTAAACTTCCAGTGGATTTTTTTTTTTCCTGTGCATGTTTGGACTAACAAACCCCAAGTATCTTATCAAATAACAGTATCAAATAACTTATGAATAATCCTTGTGAATAATTTATTTTGAAGTCAGAAAATATCTGCATATGTTAAATTCTGTGCTTGATTGACAATACTGAATTCAGTAAAGATCTGCATATTATGCTTTTTTGTGATATTTTTTTCTAGTCTTTTTGTAATTTGTACAGTCTTTAGGCCAGTGAATCTTCATTTGCAGTTGAAGGCTTTAGATGTTCCTATAGCACAAATAATTATTTTGCTGCTGTGCCCTGTAGAACAGAAATGCTTCCAGAGATTCCACTTTCTTAAGAGACTTTTTTATAATGCAAATGAAAAAAGATACTGTCCAGAAATACAAGTCTTGGAAATGCCCAAACAGTTAAAGACAGGGGGAGTGTGTGTGCTTAATTACAAGGCAGCTACTTGGATAGAGTATTTCAGCCCAAACAGTGAGCTCGTGAAAGTCTAAGTGGCTCAAAATAGGATCTTAAAATGAGAAGTGCTAAACACTCCTAGCACTTCCTGCAACCAGAAAGAAAATTGTGAAACTTCCTCACCAGCATTACATAATGGAATTCCACCAGAACTGCTTTTAAAAATTGCTTCCAGAAAATTTGACTTCCTGCTGTTGCTGACTACTTTCCTAGAAGCTGTGATGTCTCAGGTCTGCATTGCTCACCTTCCCCCTCTTCACCAGCTTCATTTCAAGAAGCAGCTCTCCTCAATCACGGGAGGGGAAAGGAAGAAGAGGCATAGCGACGAGTGGCACCTTCTTTCCTGACATCCTGCCCACATCCTTGGCCTCCTCCCCAGTGTCATGGAATGCATCTCTGGCAGTATATTCCTGAACACAACATTTGGTGAACTTGTGCAAACGTTTTTATAGTAAAGAAATTTAATTTTATGTGTAATTTGACAGGATGAACATGTAATTAGAATCACAAATACAACTGAGATTCTGTGGATATAAGTAGATTAAAGTTTGCTGTATATACGTCCAAAGTATGTATGGAGGAAGTTAAAATTAGGTAATATGAGCAATCAAAATTGGCACTGAAAAATGTGTGTAACTTAAAGCAATTGTGTGAATGTCTTTCCATGTGCATGTATCTGCTTTGAGTGGACATAGCTGCCATTCCAGCTAGACCAGGGGAATTCAGTGCTGTCTAAAATCAATCTCACAATGAAGATGAAAGACAACGATTATTACACAGCTCCAGTTTAATCCAGCAAGGCAATTTTACAGATTTACACATTGTAGTAATTTGGCTTTAATAATGTTGAAGACTTGGACAATAGTGCATGTTTGAAAATAATATTCTGAAAAGAAAGAATGATTAAAAGAAGTTGATCTGCATGAAGACTGGGATATATTCTTAATCCAGGACAGTGTTTAAGGAAAAAAAAAGGAGTGATGTATCTTTGTAGGGATACACAAATGGAAGAAGTAGACACTGGAGGATGTGTACTGAATTGAATATATTGATTTCTTTTCTGCTACCATTAATAACTTTGATTCAGGAAAAGAGAGTTACACAGTGTACAATAAAATTCAAGTATACATAAGTCACAGGTGATTTTCAATTCTGTGCAACTAGCTGGTTTAAACCCAAGTCACTGAGGTGAGAGCTGACTTACTTCCTATGCCGCAACTGCAGCAACAACTTCCTCCCTGGCACTGCAACTTTATTATTGTTTCTGATATTTTAGCATAGCCTTTAATAATGGGCCCATTATTTAGGAACAAAATTTTGTACTGTTTTACTGTTTGTTTGTACTGTTATGTGCTCTTGACAAGTCCTGTATAAGTAAACAGGCCCTAATAAAAGACAGTGATATGATAATATTGTACAAGAAGGCCACAGTTTTTGGCTTTTAAAGAAAACTATTGCTAGTTCACCTGCCCATGCTTGTAGGTGAAAAAAAAAATGTAATCATAATTAAATGCCAATTCATGTTGCTATGTTATCTTAGCTATTTATCCTGACTGAAAAAGGATAGAGTATCTCTGTTCTGGGAGAGTTTGTGGTTCTTCAAGCAGCACATCCCTGGCAGTGAAACAAGGAATTTGATTCAGGTTCCGATAGTGCTGTAGGACCATTGCTTTGCGTGAGTTATGGTGAAACTTTACTGTTTTATGATTAGTCTGTTGATGTCATGTGAGGTTTCTTTTCACTTGTGGTCTTGTAGGCAAAATGACCATGGATAAACAAGACATGATGTACATTCTTCACAAATACAGTTCAAACCATCAGTCTGAGGCTCCTTCCTGCTAAAGTTTAGTCAGACTGTGTTTGGATAAAATTTATTTTTAAGCAACAGCAAATCCTTAACTGCTTCTTGTCTTTTATCTCTTAGCAACAAAAATATTTGAATGAACAATTTCTGCACTTAGAATGACAGACTGTTAAGGGTTGGAATGGACCTTAAAGATCATCTATTCCCAATGCCCCTCCCACTGGACCAAAATGCTCAAGGCCTTATCCAACCTAGCTTTGAACACTGCCAGGGTTGAGATATCCACAAGCTTCTTGGACAGCCTGTTCCAATGTCTCACCATCCTTATACTAAAGAATTTCTTCCTAATGTCTAGCCTGAAATTCTCCTCTTTCTGTCTGAACCCATTACCCCTTGTCCTACTACAGGCAGGGTCTCACAACAGCAGAGTAGAGGGACAGAATCATCTCCCTTGACGTGCTGGCCAAACTCCTTTTGATGCAACCCAGGATTCCATTTGCTTTCTGGGCTGTGAGTGCACACTACTGGATCATGATGAGTTTTTCACCAACCATCAGCCTAGTCCTTCTCCACAAGGCTGCTCTCAACCACTTCTCTGCCCAGCCTGTTGGTGTGCCTGGGATTACCATGACCCTGGTGTAGAAACTTGCACTTGCCTTTGTTGATCCTCATGATGTTTGCACTGGACCATCTTCTCACCCTGTCAAGGTTCCTCTGGATGGCATCCCTTCTCTCCCTGTGTCTAACAGAACACCCAGCCTGGTGTTGTACTTGCTGAGGGTACACTCAGTCCTACTGTCCATGTCACCAACAAAGGTGCTGAACAGTATCAGCCCTAGTACCAACCTCTGAGCAACACCATTGGTCACCGGTCTCATCTTGTACAATGAGAAAGACCACAGCCCTTTGTCATCCAGACAGTTCAATATCCACCAACTGGTTCATCCATCAAATCCATGTCTCTCCAATTTTGGGACAAGAATGTCATGCAGGACGGTGTCAAGCACTTTGAGTAAGTCCAGGGGGATGATGTTAGTTGCCCTGTAAAACAACAGTAAAACAATTGCCTTTGAGAGAATTATACAGAGGTTTAGATTTGTTCATACCTTTCCCCCTCAATTTTTACTACTTTTTAACAGATTATCTGGCATAATGTATAGAAAAAGGGAAGACTTAACATAGCCAGTCTATTATAAGCCTTGCAAGTGATGTGTTCTTAACCAATATATTTAAAGAATGTGGTCAACATATGTGTATGATAATAATACTGTAAATTGATACCCTTTTAATGAGACAGAATGAAGGCTGAAACTGCTAGACTAATTTCAATTTTACACAACTTAAAAATACATATTTTTATTCTTTTCTGTCAATAAGCTATCTCCTGGATAGTATAATTTTTGTCTAGAAAGAAAGTCAAACAGAAGACACATACTGTGAAGGGACCCTGGGTTTAACTATGAGGGGGTTAGTAATTTCCAAACTTTCAGACAAACTGTGAAGAAAGTGCAGTTGTCATCACATTCTTATAAAAATTGTCATTGTTGATTTAAGTGTATTTCAGTTAAATCCAAACTTTCAAACTTGGTTTGGGTATGTAAAGTATACTTATTAGAAAATGATCCATTAATGCAAGGACTTCTGCCTCTGCTTTCTGGCAGGCAGAGATCTAGAAACAGTTTTCTACTCTATTGAATTTTTTTTTTTTCTGACTGTGTTTATAATGGACTTTATTAGTTGATGTTTCAGCAGAAATTTCTGACAGTATTTAGTTCTATGAAAATCCAGATTTCGTGCTTGGGAGCACATAAAATATTCCGCTATATACAGTTCAGAAAAATGGCTTGGATTGTATTGATAGAATTTCTGGTTTGTTTTCTCCATTAAATTGTACATACTATCATATAGATCAAAGAAGTTTGACTCTTGGGAGAGCTGAATTAAACTCTGATGCCATTTAGATTTCTACTGTATCTTTGGTGAGATACTTTGCCAACTTGTAACTCTATAGCCTTTTATGCAATTATAAGTGTCACATGATTTTGAGATTATTTGATCCAGGGGAAAATCTCAGCAGGTTAGTGCAATGGTTGCTTCACATCTCTTTTCTGCAGGGGTGACAGTGAAGTGAAGGAAAGAATACAGGTGGGTCAGCACAGTGTTTCAAGCTGGACTGTGTGCTGACCTGGCGTGGAGTCATGGAATCCCCAAGAGCACTCTCTGGTGCTTTGGGTCCTCTGCATGTTGGTGAAGTGTTCCCTAATCTAGCTGTAAAGTCATGAAGTTCTCACCTCTCACTTTTGTACTCTGGTTTACTGCAATATTAAATAGGACTAGGCAGGGAATATCACATTGGTATTGAGTCCTTTCAGATCTTGATCTTTTCTGATTTGCATTTGCTGCTCGCACTGCTCACATTCTGTTCCAGATACAGAGTCTTTGCACTTTTTGATGATCATTAGGCAGTTTGCATAGTTTGGCTACCTGCTCAGCACACAAAACCAATTCTCTTTTTCAGGGCAGGTGGCTGACTATATTTCATCTGCTTTTGCCTCCAGAGTAAAGAGCTGTTTACCATTTACCAGCTTATGCTAACAGCTATCCTGTCTAGACATAAATCATGCTAGTTGCTACAGAGAGTGAAGAAAAAAACCTAAATTCTGTTTGTTTTTTTTGTCCCAACTTTCTTGGTCATAAAGTCTGTTCAGGGAGTTTCCCATTCTGCAGTGTTTTTGGGAATGCCCTAGACTCTCAAAATATTGTGAAGAAATTATGAAGCCAAAAGATCAAAATAATGGATGACAAAAATTCATGTGGATAAACTTAAAATTATGCATATATGAGGAACAAGAGTAATATGACATCCCAGCTTCACACAGGAGTTACAATTTGGGATTTGCTACTTCTTGTGGGGCTCAGGCTGTTTAACAAAAGGAATGAGGAGATGAAAACCTACAGTTCCCATTAGGAGTACAGCACTCTTCAGGAAAACACTCAGGAAATGTTTGATTGTCATGCTCATCTTTGGCTGGGGGAGGTCTGTTCAGATGTTTATAAAAGCAGATGTCCTTACCTCAGCAGATCCCTACTTCACCATGCAGTGAACAAGTGAGGAGATTTTTTGCTCATCTGCCAACCCCTATTTTAAGGAGTACAGCCATGGAAAGAAACCCCCAGTTATTGTTGTCTTGGCTCCCTAGTGGAGCCCTACTTGCCAGACTTTGTGTCTCTGAAGGTCAGTCTGGAAGTACATTGCAGAGTGTTGTAGTGGGGCTTGGAAGAATGCATTCTGCTGTCTAACTCTAATATAAGGGAGAGATGTGAGGCAAAGACGATCTGTGCAATTCAGTATGGTATATGTAAGTAAGCTCCTTAACTGCAGGAATTAGTGAGGAAGTAGATTAGTCCTGAGATTAGACCAATATCAGAACTGTCTAGCCTCCTTCAGGTTCAGAGCCATGAGAGACATGAAGAGAAGTCAGCATGAATCAGCCTGCAATTTAAATTTAAAGTAGTAATAATAAAGAATTTACTTTGGAAAGAACCTTAGTGAATTATTTGCCTCAGATTGATAGGGCTGTGCTTTTGCCTTGCTATTTTTGTTCTTTGTAATGAACATGTGTCCTCAGGTGTTTCTGCCATTGACCCTATCTCTTTCATTACAAACTTCTTTTTCCTCTTATTACTGTTGGTGGTGTTGGGAGGAATTACTCAGTCATGGTGTGGTTAGGGTTTGACTCCCACCAGCAGATAAGCCTTCACCCACTTGTTTGGTAACCCACTATAGCAGGATGGGGAAGAGAACTGGACAGGCACAAGTGAGGAAAAATCCTCTAGTTAGTCAAGATAAAGATAACTTAATAAGTAAAAGGGAAAAGAAAGCAACAAATGGTGCAAAAGCACTCACCACCATCAGACTGATGCCCTGTCAGTCCCCAAGCAACAGCTACTTTTTTTTTACTTTTGGATAAACTGGCTCCAGTTTATATGCTAAGAATGACATTGTATGGTATGGAGTATGCCTTTGGTCTGTTGGCGTCGGCTGTCCTGGTTGTGTCCCCTCCCTGCCTTGCTGAGGGGCAGAGTGAGAAGCACAAAAGACTCAATTCTGTGCAAACACTATTCAGCAGTAGCTGAAACGCTGTTTTTTAGTCACAGTATTATCGTATGAGCTTCTATAAAGAAAATTAACTATATTCCATGTGAAAGTGAACAAAACATGTCACTTAATTTTTCAGTTCACCCTGAGGCAAAAAATGACCAATTTAATGAAAAAGAAAAACAACCAAACAAAAAACAACCCTCCATATTATATTAGTATCACCCACTCCTATGGTGTCTACATAATACAATATTTTAAAAATTCATTGTAAGGACTGTTTCTGGCTTTTGTTTGTAGATGTGCATTTTGCTCTCTATGCTTGAGGATATTGGCATTGTCACTGAAGTAAGAACTCCTCAGTAACAGCAGCAAACAATATCCTCTCATTGGATTCCATGAATGAAAAAAAATTGCTTGATTTATGAATACATTTTTCAGCAAAACTAAAATCAATTTTTGTAAATCCTTGTGCTGAGTTGTCTAAAACAGTGAGAGAAGGATTTTTATGCTGGTTTCTCTATGTGATTGTATTACTAAATCCAACTGAAATGTTTTCCTAAGAATTTTAGGAGGTTGCTCAGTTCTCAGATGGTACAGGCTAGCTGGTTAGAGTAAATCCTTACAAATTAGGATGGTGGTTTCACCATCCCAATGGAAGAATGGTATGCCTAAGAAAGAAGCAGCATGTGGTTTATCTGTTCTGATTAATCACGTGTTCATTTCCTATAATATATTGACCGAGATGGGGGCTGGGGGCAGCAAACTGACACAGTTCTGGCTTTGTGGTTTGGGTCTGATCTTTAAATCTTCATGCACTGGTTAGCAGTGGTTCTGGCTCTGGTTTGAGAGAAAAAAAACAACAAAAGATTAGACTGGCTTTGCCTTTTTTCAAGGTCCTTTGGACCAAATGCTGTACCTTTTTTCTCTTAAGTACTTTTTGAGTTATTCTGCTAAAATAATTGGAAATGGTTTAGAATTTTTGTTTCATTTTAAGGAGGCAGGCTGTGTAAGTAATTCAAAGTACCTGAAATGTAATCATTACAGCAAAAAGTAAAATTGCCTTGCTTTATTACATAATACTTGAGCAAAAAAATACTTAACAGGATCATATTGAACTAAAAATTTCGAATCATTGCAGATGATCTAAGTGCTAGTCAAGACTTCAGGATTCATATGACTTCCAGTGTTCCTACACTGGTTAATGTAGATAGTAGCAGGAAAATATTTGATACAACCTGTGGAGGCCTCAGGCTATTGTGCATGTAAGATCCTTAATTTTGCTTCCTATTTGAAGAGCAGGAAAATGGAGATATTTTAATCAAGACTCAGAACAGAAGTAGAGAGTTCCCGAGGAAAAAACTTTTTTCTCTTGAGCTATAGTCTTTGGAATGTTTCAGGAAAGGCCTTTTTGAGTCAGGCATCTGTGTAAGAGAAGGAATTTTTAGGTATTTCATATTTATTTCAAACTTTAGAATAGGCTAAGTCAAGGAAAATATTGGAGGAAGTTTCCCAGTATAGCTTCTCTTCTGTCAGGTTTTAGAATAGAGTTGTCTTTATCCTTTACCGTGACAGTGAGGATCTTTTATATCTTGTACCACACTTCTGCAAAGAGTATGCAGGAAAAAAAAAAGAGAGATTTTATGCTTTAACAAATCTGAATGCCAACTTTGCCTAAATTTTAAGTTGGAGAATTCTTTTTCACACCCTTAGAGGCCCTAAATACTTATACAGTACAGTTGAAATAACTGACTGCAACAAGCTGAAGTCACAAAAGAAGACAAAAGCCAAGCTCATCTGTCTTAGTGAGCTGGAAGATTGATGAGTCTATGGGCAAAGAACAATCCCAGAAAGAAAACAGAGCCTTTGCTCTTTGGAAAGCCCTTGTGATGGCTTAGCTAGAATAAGAAGAGTGCTGACTGATCCCACATATCCCTGATGCCTAACTGAGCCTAAGCCTTTCCAAAGGCCTTTAAAATATCATGTCTCCTTTAATTAATATGTTTTCTTGCCTTGGTAATTTCAATATAGGAGATAAATACTTCAGGATGTTGTGATAACTACTTAGGCAATCAGAAGACATTTTCGCCTTCAAGCTATTTGGCAGGTTCTGGCAGTTTTTTCTTATCTTACTGTTGACTCAAGAGATTATCAACCTATTTTTAAGAACACTTACCCAGACACAAATTGTACCAGACTTGTCAGCTAAGATAGGACAGTAACAGAAATCTGCAATTTCAAAGGGTTTTTGTGCAGGAGGAGGGAGGGCCCATATTTATAGACTCTCTACCCTGTTTCACTGTCACACAACTGAAGGATTCAGATTCATTGCAAAAAATTTCAGTGCAGCATTAGTAGGTATGTGTCTTGCTGTCTAGAGCCAATGTTATCTCAGCCTTCACTCATCTCTGTAGATTGAGATTACTGAAGAGATAATGGGTCATTTTTCTACTGAAAGTGATTCCTTGCATTTCTAAATTCTTAAGCAGAGCCAATTTCTAATTCTTCCAGTTGGAATCTTATTCCAAAAGTCTAATGTAAACATATTTGTTAGTCTACCCATCATATGTGATAATATTTGAATTGACTTTACAATACGTAATAGTGAGAATTACTATTTTGGGTATTTTTTCCCATCGGTATCTGCACCTAATATACCTTGTGAATATAAAATATATATAATTTGCAAGAATGACCAGGCTAATTTAATTCTGTGTGATTCTGACTCATCATTTATATCCACTGGATTCTTAGCTTATCAGAATGACTCAGTGAACATCATAAAAGCTTGTGGGTTTCATGTTCATAGATACAATGCCAAATCTATGTCTTTTGTGTTATGGGGTTTTTTTGAGTTTTTTTGTTTGTTTGTTTTGGGGTTTTTTTGCTTCTCACAGTTGTTAGAAGGTGGTATGTTGGAACTGTTGACAACTGTAGTCTTTTAAACAGCAAATGTTGTTTGTATATGGAGGGAGAAATAGAGATTGCAAGTGGAAATTGTGCAAATAATGTGTAGAACATTGGGGTAATTTACATATTTATATTTTAATTACAAATTGTGGATGCTAACTGAAACAGCATGTGAAACTGCAGGCCACATAGCTTTCTCAGTCTTGCCTGAGAAAGTGGCCTGGGAATTCATAAGGAGGATTTAAAACAATCCTCAGAGATAGAAAACAGCCTTGCAGGTGCTGTTTGTCTGTTCCTTGTTTTCTTTGCAGGAGAAGGTTGAGGGGTAGTGAGCCCCACTGACCAAAGATGGTGATGTAGTAGTTTACTAACCAATAAGAGTTTCCTTTCTATACTTTTCACGTATCGGTCTATAAAAAAGACCTAAAGTAATAAACTAAGAGAAATTCTCCTGATTGACTCCTGAGAGAGTCTGTGTCGCTCTTCTCACCGTTCCTAATAGAGCAACAACAAATAAGTAGAAACTGAATCAACATAAGCCCTTCTGACATCATGGTATTAGTTTAGATATCATAAATAGTAAATTTAAGTGTAAGAACAGTTTTAGGTAAAAAGAAAAAAAAAAGAAAAAAATTATTTTCGTTTTATGGTAAGTCCCCATATTTTTGAAACAATAGAAAAAAGGTAGGAGAAATTCTAATAGGAACAATAGAAATGCCTATTACTAAATGCTAGTCATGCAGTAATCTCTACACAGCTAAGGTAGAGGAAAGGAAGCAAAAAGTTTTTCTTGATGCATAATTGCATATTGGATTATTTTAAGTGACTGATTCTTATCCAAGGCTACTTCAGTATCATTTGTTGCTTTTCAGATGAGCTCAGTAACATGCCAGATTTGATTACTGTTCAGTAAGACAGCATGACTTACACTTTTATAATGAATGCTCTCACTGATTAATGGTTCATTGTACAGGAAGAACTCACTGCTGAGTACATGTTTCTTACTGCAATATCTTTTTATAAAAGAAAGATATTTGGATTTTCTGATTCCCATGATTTGAAAATTGCAGCTGCCAGTGTAGCAACTGACTTGGCTTTTGCTGTAGATTCTCAGACATTGTGGAGCTGGTTGATTTGTTTTGGGTTTTTTTAACCTATATGCACTTTCTACCCATGAAAGGGTGATAAAATGTTAGACTGTATAAACAGCATTAATAAAGTGAATTTTGGAAGAACTTCAATCTAATATTTAAAACTTAAAGTCTGCCTCTTTAAGCAACATTCCCTCCTTCTTTGAGATCGATGCTGCATCTTCAGTTCTAGATTTTTTTTCTGTGAATGAAGCTTGGTTATTTCTGATGTAGAGGAGAAGAATAAGATCACTGAAAGGCACATGTAAGTACCCCATCTGAGAAAGAACAGAAGGAGTGGCAACATCTGAATAGAGAACTATGCCACCAAATTGCTTTCATCAATGACATCTTCACGGCTACATTTCTTTAGTTTCCTGTTTAGTAAATCTCTGCCCATAACCTATGCAAAATGTGTGTGCAAAATTAAACTTTTAAGTGAAACCTCAACATCTGGCATTGCCATTTTCATATGCATTTTTAAATCCTATTAATATTTTGTTTTATCTAAGGATTTATTTATGCTGTAGAATGCACCGCTGTATCTGAGTTCAGCCTGAACATACTTCTGCAGTTTGACCTTGGAACTAGCTATGATGGTTGTGTTACCTCAGATGAGGCATGAAATCCTCCTGTTATGAAGGATGTCTGCCATCCAGCATCCACTGCCATCCCAAGGATCACAGAAGGAATGTGGTCTTGCCATCTTTTCTTTTTCAGTTCTGAGTGTAATGCTATTACTGTTGCCAGATGTTTGTGTCATCTAATCATAAAAATCTGGATCACAGAGGTACAAAACTGATGGTCCTCTGAGATCATCAAGTCCACCACTAAACCATGTCCTTAAGCACCACATCTTCATGTGTTTTAAACACTTCCAGGGATGATGACTACGGTTCCCTGGGCAGCCTGTTCCAATGCTTGCCAATCCTTTTGGTAGAGAAATTCCTGCTAATATTCAGTCTAAACCTCTCCTGGCACAGCTTGAGGCTGTTTCCTCTTGTTTTATCAAGTGGTACGTGGGAGAAGAGACCAACCCTAACCTCATTTCAGGTGGTTAGGGTTGGTAGAATTATAAGGTCTCACCTGAGCCTTCTTTTCTCCAGGGTAAATAACCCCAGCTCCCTCAGCTACTCTAGACTCATTCCAGCCCCTCAATGTCCTTCTTGCTGTGAGGGGCCCAGAACAGAACACAGGATTCGTAGTGCCTTCACCACTGCCCAGTACAGGGTGACAATCACTTCCCAGGTCCTACTGGCCACACTATTGCTGATACAGGCCAGGATTCCATTTGCTTTCTTGGACACCTGGGCACACGTGGATCATGTCTGGATGGCTTCCAGGTCCATTTCTGCTGGGCAGCTTTCTGCTGGGCTTCCTCCTCATATTATCCCTGTTCCAACGTGGGGCATTCCCAGTGGCCGCAGGGAAAGCCCAGCCCGGCCCGGGTCTCTCCCTGGCCGCAGGCCCATCCCAGTCGGGTCCCTGCAGGCCCCGGCCCCGCTCCCGCTGTCCCCCGGGGCTCGCAGGGCTGTTTGTGGCTCGGTTCCCCTGGCTCAGCCCTGGCTGCCGGGCAGCGTTTTGCCCTCCCTTGGCCAGGCTTTCCCCGGGGCTCTCGCCCGCCCGCCCGTGGCTGAGGGGCTCAGCCGGGCCCAGCCCTGGGGCCGCTGCAGCCGCCGGCACCGCCTGGGGCCGGGCCGGGCAGCCCCGGCCGCTCCGCAGAGCCAACACCTGGTAGGGAGAGGATGGTCTTGTTTGGATTTACAGGGTTGTCGGATTTTTTTCGTTAAATTGAGATAAAGTTTTAAGATGCTCTTAGAGGGACAGGAAAAAAAAAAAATTAAAGGGTCAAACTCTAGACAGGATTTTGCCAGCACTTTGGAGTACGGGAATCCATGAATTATTTATGTCTGACTTTCCAGTATGTTCCCAAAAGGCTGGTAGTGTTTTCCCTGTTCATCTGTCTATGATCGTCTAAGATTTTAATTTGGTTCTCTCAGGAGTGTGTATATGCGCTGACTTATAGAATTTAATGTATATTTTTGTGGCACAGATAGAAAATAGTGTTGCTATTGTGGAAATTAAATGTAGCCAATTTACTTCTAGTAGTTTCTCAGCTATGGTGTACTCTGTTAAGATGCTTAACTTTTATTTTTCTTCTTGTACTTCCTCTAATTTTCCTTTTGTTTCTGGTGCAAAGTTTCCAGAAGTGTGGGTTAAAAGCCTATCAGCCAACTTACTTTATGATGAAAAATGAAAATAATTGGGAAGGGAAGCCAGAGAAGAAGGTGGTCATTATGATTATGTGGGAAAATGCTTTTCTGAAGACAACTGATGGAATTATTAGGTTTTTTTGTGCCCATGCTGAACAGTGGAGGAAACAGGGAGATTAAATGTATATTAAACAGCAAAGCAGATTTTCTAATGGTAAGGCCAGTAGAGCCTGGAGCAAAAGGAAGTGGCTAAGAGAGGCTGCAGTGAGAGAGGCTTCAGTTGGAGGAGCTTGAGTGGAGGACTGGTTCTGTATGTTAAATATGTGGAATGACAGGAAAAAAATCTGCCTCGTCTAGAGATTTGGTAGTGGGCTAGGGGTGCAGAGGCTCATTTCAACCATATATTTTGTAATTCTACAGTACTAGCGGTTTTAAGTCCCACTGAAACCTCAGAATGCCCAATTTCTTATGCTGAAGACTGAGCTAAATTAAAAGTTCATCTCTGAACAGATGTGCAAATGTGAGCACTTGCTGTGTTGGTGTTTGTTGTTGAAGTACTGTTCCATATTGTTGAATCATATACATATATTTTAATCTAACTACCTTCAGTACCGTAGTGTCTCTGTTGCTTGTGAAAATTTGTTTTGTGTTTCCTTTCTGTATGGTATTTCTCATACAAATTTAAGTAATGAAGAAATAATGGTTAGAGTCTATAATGTTAACAGTTCAGCTGGATATCACAGAGCTGTAGATCCAGGGATACTGGCCTACTAAGTGCTGTTGGCTGCAATCTTTCCCCTTGAAGAACTGTAGTAGTAAACTGAAGTCATGATAGATGTTAAAAATTACATTCTCTGTCCAGAAGAAATATTTTAATAGGGGCAAAAAACACTCTTTTTTAATATCAGGGACATTTATTTTGATTTCTCTGTTTCTAGATGAAGAAGACGTGCAGCATGCCTTTTTTATTTTTTTCTTCCCCCCTCTTTTGATATCTGTATTTTTTTAAAAACCAAACAAAAATTATGGAAACACGCAATGGTTGCAGAATGTTAGCTACTGTCTAGATATTGAGCCTATTTGAAGCAACTACAATTTAAGACAGTAGTTAATTTTCTAATCAGATTTTTTTTCCCATTTAAACTGATGCAAATGTCGATTACTAAAGCAGTTGTTGAAGTGTTTTTTATTGAAAACAAAGTTTTAAAAACTTATAGCCTAAAAATTAAACTTTACTGAGATTGAATATAGCCCTAAAAGAAGTTAACAAGAGCAGCAGGCATTTGCTGCCTGTGTCTCATGTTTTGAACTCATATATGCTGTTCTTGTACCAGTAGCATCTTTTTGGTCACAGAGGGGCTTCCCCGTTGGCCATGCAACCTTGCAGTCCCTCTCAAATACACTTTAAATATTTTCGAGCGTTTGTGCTAGGGCAAACATTTTGTGTAGTTCTGGACTCCCAGTCTCGTTTATTTAGCTGGGTTTTACCTCCTCGGGCGAGTGTTTATGAAACAGCCGATTCAGCAGAGCCTCCCCGCCGGGGGGCAGGGGTCAGGCAGCCGTGGGGGAGCGTGGGGAAGAGCTGAGCAGACAAAGGGGCTTTTCCCAGAGAGCTTCCTCACTACTGCAGGGAAAGCAGAATGCAGCAGGGGAGCTGCTCTCAGCCAGTGTGCCTGAAAACATTTCGCCAGGCGACTCATTCACAGCTCTGGTGTTTCTTCCCAGCCCAGTGCAGTCTCGGGATGCAAGTCTTTGAGCCTCATGCTGCTGTAGTTTTGTAGTTTTGTCTTGCATATGTATACCAGTGTTTTGAGCTTCAGGAAGCTTTGGAAAAATGCTACCCTGCTGGACTAACTGTGTCTTCTTGGGCAGCCCTGTGGCTTCAGAGACAAAGCTTTATAGAATGTCTTCCCTTTTAGAGCTCTAATTTCTAATGGCAGACTGATGCAGAGATGCTTGGTCTGGGTGTTGAATTTTATACTTGCTTTTACCAACTACCTTTTATTACTGTTTTCAGTCTTCTCACTTCTTCCAGAAAAAGCTCTATTATTATATATTTTAGTAGAATAGAGCCAAGGTAGGAGTTTTGCTTCTGATGCAAGTGGTGACTGTTCTGAATATCCCCACTGCTCTTTAGGAGGCCCATGCCGCTGGCAGCCTGTGGGCCACTTCTCTTGCACAGAATAATTCTGGCCAGGTCCTACATGAACATGATTTTATCCTGTCATGCCTGTGCATAATCATGCAAGTTGCCTCTCCACTCCTTTACTTCTGGAATGTGGCACATGTCTGCCTCTGGAGATGTGCCTATAGTGACATTTAAACAGAGATACCACACTATAGCTTAGCCTTCGGAAAGATAAATCGTTCCACAGTCACACCACTGTTTTGCCCTCTGAAAAGAAATTCTAGAAATGCCTTCAAATGCAAAGATTCTTCTTTTTTTTTTTTTTTTTTTTTTTTTTTTTTTTTTTTTTTTTTTTTTTTTTTTTTTTTTTTGGTAAGAGGTCTCAAAACTGGCTTAAGAACAGGTGTGCTATTTTTCATAAAAATACTCAAATGTTGTCAAAATCATCTTCTGGACTAGAAGAAAGAGTGTGAAAGTTGCCTAGGTTTCAAATATAATAATTATTAAATAAACATGTGTGTTAGCAAGTAAACACTAGATTATATTTCTCTCATGTATCATTTGTTGATTTTCTGCTTGAAAAGCATTTCATGATTCATTACTTTCATGATACTATAGTTTTATGCTGCATACTCCCACTGGAATACTATACAAAAATCAAAGCTATAAATTATTTGGATCCTCTCAAATGTACTGATAGTAACTATTTCAAAGTAAGATAAATTAATATTTTATTATTAAAATTATTTTAATATTAAGTGTTAATATTAATTAATATTAAATGTTAATATTAATATTAAATAATAAATATGGGAGATAAATAGATTTTTTTCTTAATTCAGAAATTGTTTATGTTTTAAGTTATATATTGTTCAGTACAGAACAGAAGCATATTCTATAATTTTACCATAAATGAGTGTTATTATTCTTATATGTAAATGAGTCTGATATTTATCAGGTTTATGATAACAAACCCATTGTTTTATTTTTCCATGAATTGCAGAAACTATGCCTGTTCCAGACCAGCCCTCGTCTTCTGACAAGACAAGTTCCCTTAGTCCTGTGTTGAACACATCCAATGGCGATGGCTCTGAAACTGAGACAACCTCTGCCATTCTAGCTTCAGTCAAAGAACAGGTAGGCAAGTGTAGCCTGGAAAAGAATACTATGATTTACTGGTTTGTTTTTTCTTACAAATGTTTCATAGCTGGTACCTGAATAATTTAGTTCACAAATGCATATTGCATAGAATGATAACCATTTCTTCATGTCTGAGTATACTTCTGTAAGCTTTCCTATGACAAATTTAATATAATTTAATTGCTCATTTTATTCTCCACTTTCAGTCTTTACTGTGGATGGTGGTTTTCCAATGTGTCTCCTTTTATTGTTGTCAGTCTGCATGTGGAGTTACAGTATGGCATGGAAGAGTTATAGACAAATGAATTGTGGAGAAGATGTGTTATTGTAGAATTTTTAAAGGATTAGTAAGAGCCCTAGGGTTTTAAAATTTATATACCAGTTTTTTTTGATTTTATGTAAAACCTGATGTGAGATTATTTCAGGGCATAACTGGGTATAGATAGAGGCACTCAGTTTTGGATGATTAAAACCAAAATATTAGAAATTTTCATGGAAAAAAGGCCTTCAGTGTGATGGCCTGCTTGATGGTAATAAGACAGGTTTCGGAATTCAATGTAAATTTTTGTGGGCTGAGTGTCAGAGATTTTGGTTTTACTGCCTTTTTATACATTAGGAGACGGTTAATATTTCAGTTAATGCAAACAACTGGTCTATTTTTCTACCTCCTTTGGCTCAACAGCATCAATTGCATGAATTCCAAAGAGAGACATTAAAATCAGCTGCTTTTAGGCAGCTTTCTCCTTGCTGAAGGTGTCTAAATTGGCTCTTCCTTTATCGAGTACTGATCTTTCCCTGCCAAAGGCATTTGCTGGTTCTTGATTTAAATTAAGGCATGCATTCAGCGTATGATATCTCTCAGCACTGGACTAATAGCTCTTGAGTGGTAGAGATTTTATAAAAATTATGACATCACTCTTCATTGGTTTTATTGCTATATGCCAGTTCTGTCTTTTGGGTATTAGAGGCTAGTTACATTTTCTGTTTTGAAAAGAGGAATGCAAAAAATAAACATTATAATGTGGAGTTTTGTCTTGAGATTTATGGCAGTCATTGGAATTGAAAATTACCTATGGTTTAGATGATTGTATTCTCTTCCATGTCAATAATATTTCTTGGGCATGTACCACTGTTTCAGCTTCTGTCACTGCATTATTTTGTAGAAAAATATCTGCCTTGCTTTTTGACTCTTTGATGGTGAAAGGGTGTACAGGAAGGTTACACAGATAGAAGATATATCTGTATGTTGGAATGTGAATCACAGTATGGAATAGTGACAAGAGCTGTTGCAGTCAGCAACCTCAGGATCTCATCCCGGGAAGCAGCAGGATTCTGGGGACCAGCATGTAACACCAACGAGACGGGCTCCCAGTTCATGAAACCATTTATTCAGCATGGGAACAAAGTCAGGTCCAGAACAGAGAACCCCGAACAGAGGCACAGTGGGGGTTTTTGAGGGACAGAACTCTTAAGGATTTCCACCTTTGAGGGTGGAGTTCAGGGTCAGGGACTGTGGCAGCGGCCTCGGGAGACAAAGAGTTACATTGTCCCACCCCAAACCCCTTGTGGAGGGCGGCCCAGGGGTTCTGATTGGGTTTCAGTCCCTGGGGGTTCTCCCTTGCTGTGTTTCTAATGGTCCCTGACCCTGAACTCCACCCTCAAAGGTGGGGACCCTTGAGAGTTCTGTCCCTCAAAAACCTCTGCTGTGCCTCTGTTCGGGGCTCTCTGTTCTGGACCTGACTTTGTTCCCATGCTGAATAAATGGTTTAATGAACGGGAGCCCGTCTCGTTGGTGTTACATGCTGGTCCCCAGAATCCTGCTGCTTCCCTGGACATGATCCTGAGGTTGCTGGCCGCAACAAGGGACCAGTAGAAGCACACCAAGGGAGAACCCCCCAGGGACTCAAACCCAATCAGAACACCTGGGCCGCCCTTCACAAGGGGTTTGGGGTGGGATAATTAACTCTTTGTCTCCCCTGAGGCACATCCCCACAAAGAACTTCTCTGTTGTTTGGTGTTGTGATGTCACTGGTTTATACCTGGTTATGTGTTTTACAAACAATCCTCCCATCCCTATAAATCAATTCATTGACTACAAGAGGGAATTGCTGGTAAATCCCCTAGATGAAAAGCATTTCAAGTGGTAATATATTAGCAAAGTTATTTCTGATTCCTGTGAACCACAGCAGAAAGAAGCCTGTAATAAAGTAATTCTGCATTCACTTATCAGCAAGAACAGCCTAGACAGCTAAACTAAGGTACTGTTAACTAAAAAGATAATGTCTTGAATTATTGTGATACAAGGTACCAAAATTTAACAAGTGTTCGGTTAAGGAAACTTGTTTCTTGACAGGTATCTTTAGTCAGACCAATCTTGAATCTGGAAGACTGTACTAAGCTCAAAAACAAGCCATAAAAATAAAATAATAATAATAACAACAACAATGATAATGGCAATAATAATAAACCACAAAAAAAACCCAACCAAACAAACCTGCTTTCAGACTTTTTCTTTTCCCCACAAGATTGTGTGTTTTGACACACTTCCATTATTTAATGTTCTGTTGGAAAAATGCTAGGAAATGCCACAATCCTGTACTTCAGACATGAAATACATTGCACTGATTCTCTGTTATGGGAGTTAATGAATTTAAGTTTCTAACTGATAGTTCAAATGGGTAGCCACCTTCTTTTTAGAAGAAGGAAAGAGTTACCTGTCTGGTATGTGATTTTGCTCTAAAAGCTCTTTGACTGTAGCCAAAAATACAACTAGAGTTAAACATTCAAAAGTACTGCTAATGTAGAGAAATTAAGGCATTTTTCAACATATCAGTCATAATTAAGGTGGTTTTCAGCAAATCAAGTATATTAAATTTTCTGTGCTGATACTTGGCTTTGAAAGGTTTCCTTGCATTTTTTCTCTTGGAATACTTGGGGTAACTTCATGTGTTACTTCTCATAAATAGAACATTGTCATTGAGGAATGGCAACAGAGTAAACTGTGGGATCTACGATACTGAAAAATGTAAAAGGTGTTTTCAGTCTTTGAAGAGGGCAGGATACATGAAAGGCACAGAGATGTACTAATAAATATTGTATTTATTTGGTCTATTTAAATCTCCTATGTAAAACTTAAATGATATATTCAGAAAACTTAAAATTTTGCTGTGCTTAGTTTGAAAAACAAATATCTCTGTGCTGTCACATTTTGAAGAGCTGATTTATTTGGGCTAAAAAGTTTATTGGGGCAAAAAATTGTGCTTGATATGTCAGATGTAAAGTGACACACATGATTGTCATGACTTGATCAGAAGATTTAGCCACATTTTCAAGCTAAGGGTATCTGTCAAAAGAGAAATAGAAACCTGTATTTTGCTGTTAAGAAATGCAAATGCCAAACTCCTTGCTTTAAAATATAGGCCATTTCATTTGTGCTTTACCTCAGGACAAGCGTGTTGATTCACTTTTGGGCTTGAGACTTCAGAGATGCTATTAAGAACTGATAGATATGGAGCATGAATCCATTCTTTATCCCTTGCTGCTTACTTTCTTCAGGTTAGACAACACTGCTGGAGGCAAGGTCAGAATTATTCACTATGTGTCTAAGAAGCCATGAGATGCCAGGCAGTGACCTTTGGCTTTGCTGTTTTTGAGCAGTCTTTATGAAGAGAAACAGTAAATTACTTCTGTGAAAATGGAAGCTGTTGTTTTGGGGGGTTTTGTGTGGTTTTTGTTTGATTATGTTTTTTCAGACAGTATCAAGTTCTTTAAAGACAAATCAATAAATAAAGAAATAATTTCAGTTTTCCATGCTGTATAAAATGTATAAAGAAGGAATTTTTTTCTTTCTTATGATATACTGGCAAACACCTTTGGCCCAATTCTTCATAGGTTTTAGAAGACATAAGGCCATTTTTCTTTGTGCTTTGTCATCGGGTTTTGTATCTGTAAATATGGGAAAAAATTGATTAAAAAAAAAAAAAGTGAGATATCAGGACTCTTAATTTGTGAGAATATATGAGATAGATGCAACTACTTCTGCAGAAAGTATGATGTGCTTCTGATTTGCAATTTCCACCTGCAAAGGAGACTTGTGAGCCCACTTTTTAAAAAGCATCCTTGGAAGAGAACTGTTGATGATGCTCTTTTGAAGGTGGAAATAGCACCTGGGAAATAGCTGCTGGGGATACTTTTGAGTAAATATGTAATGAAGCTGATGCTTTTCCTGCAAGTCTCCAGGCATATGTGGTTCACAGTACTTTGGTTCTTTGCATACAGAAAACTGCTCCCTTGGAAGCTGAGAAAGATTGTAGTGACATAGCAGATGCTTGTTTTGGAAGATTTTATTTTTATAGAAACACTTGGAAAATGTGAGATAAATTAATTTCTTAGGAGTGAGATCCATCTTTTGTATGGACAGCTATTTTCAACTCAGAAATAGTATCATACATCTCTTATTTTCTTTGTGGCTCTAGATTCCTTTAGCATCTTAGTAGTAGGCTGTTTCAGAGAACAGCTTTCACTTTCGGAAAACTTATGCAAAGAATGAGTTGGGCCAATGTTTAATATTTCTTTTGAATCTTTTTTAAACATATCTGTTATGAATGAAAATACTTGTTTCCAGTTGCCTGCCTTCATTTACCCTTTCAAGAAAAACATTTAGACTAATCCTCTTGAAATATTTCTCACACTGTTTAAATAATTATTGATTGATATGTTCTTTAAATCATATTGCTGATTCCAGAGAATACAGAAGTCTGGCTTTTATGGTTGCTGATGGCTTTTGGTTTTGGGTTTTTTGGGTTGGGTTGTTTGGAGGTTTCTTGCTTTGTAAGATGTGGGCTTTTTTCTAAAATGGCTTATGTTGCTTTGATTATTTACTATGTTTTTATGCTAGAAAGCTACTTGTTTGTCAAGAAATTATGATTTGAAGCTATATTAAAAATCACATATAGGGTGATTGTCTTGGTTCTAGAAGACAGGTGTCTGCTAGGGAGAGCAGGAGCCTCCCTTGGGATGAACGAATGTAGACCCCCTCCCTCCGAATTATTATAAATTTGAAATCAAGGGGCTTTCAGGCAGAGATCTGGGGATAGGAATAACAGTTCTTTACTAGTATAACCAGGCAAACAAACAAATAATAACTACA
>NC_031769.1:79135955-79210479 GCF_001522545.3 Parus major
AAAATTCCCTTCTCTCCACCGCAGCAGCTTCGCGACCCAGCACACCAACGTCCTTCCCCGAAGCCGAAGAAAGCCCAGCTAAAAAAAAAACTGTCCCCACCCTCTTTTTCTGCCCCTTTTCCTCCCCCCCTGGGCCCGGCCACTCTTTGTCCGTTGTGAGCACCCTTAAGTACCGGTAGTTAGGTTGTCTCAGCACATAATGGGTAAAAAATTCCCAGGGCAGGCCAGAAGGACAAAACAAAAAAAAAAGGGACACCTAACCCTCAACAGTGATAATTTCCAAATGTTGTTATTCATGTTGGTATTAAATAAGGGCAATATATCTGGCTTAGGTAAACTTTTACATTAAGTGTTAGTAGACTTTGGAAACAGAGTTATGTATGCCATGCAGATCTTATATAGGTACATGTAAGTAAAACTGCAGATAGAAATGGCTGTAGAAGTTCAAAGATTGTTTTCTTTGCTCTGCCAGTTTGTGTCCCTTGTGTCTTTATATCATGATTAGAGTTTTAGAAGAAATCACATATCTAGATGAATGTTTCAATTCAGACTACTTTATAAGGCCTTAAGTCTAGAAGTGAAATCATCTAGTCTGGCCCGCAGGTCATGACATTTCATAGAGTCATCCAAGTTTTTGGCTCCCAAATATGATTACAGAATGACATATACACTGTTTTCCCTAATATAATGCATGCCATATTGTAATATGCAATATTCACCAAAATAAAACCGCATTCTTGCCTTATGGGTACCAGTAATTGCTCTAGTTGTATCAAATGTTCAGCAGATTTTCTGAATAGGTTCAATTATGACATGTTGGGGAGGATGAAATGGGGAAACCTTATGAATATGCTTGTTTAGCAAAATATTCTGAAAATATGAAGCCTAGAATGGAAATAGAAATGAAAGCTAGCTTTGAGCCATGGGATATTGAGTGCTAGTTACTACATAACCAAAGAACAATAGCCTAGCCAGCTAAAGGAGAATCCCTGTTGATGAAACAATGTCCTTCTGCTGATAGAGAATCCAAAGGTCAAGCAGCAAGAGAAGAATTTGTAAAGCTTTTAGAATTTAAAATGTAACACTGTATGGTAATGTAGTAGTTCTTACAGGCTATATGTAAATTCTTTAGTGTGTGTGTCTCATGGTGATTGATTACTGGAAATTAGAATATTCACTATAGAAAAAGATATCATGTATTGTAACAAGAACTTTGGGCTCTTGTTCTCCCCTCTCTCTTAAGCTCTCTTACTCTTGTTCTCCCCTCTCTCTTACTCTTACCCCTTACTCTTAACTCCCACGCTTCTCCTGCTCCTTACTTCTCCTCCCCACTCTCTCTCTCTTAAGCTCTCTCCCCTGGCTCTTAAACTGTCTCTCTTCCCGCCCTACTCTGTCTCCCTCCCTGACCAAGTGTATGCCGTGGCTGGTGGGGGATACAGATCTCTTCCTCCCTTTACCCATATAAGAAATTGCTTATACCTGAACAGCTTGACCCTGGAGAAGTCTCTCACCGTGAGTGAGTGTTTTGTACATCTATAATGACATATTCATGTCTTGTTTTCCCTCAAAAAGCAGGCTCTGTTTCTGCCTTTAAATGTTATAGCAGCTCTATTTCAAACCCATGGTAATGATATTCAATCAATAGATATTTCTTTTGTAATCTCTCTTAAGTAGCATGTCAATATATTCACTTCCTTAGTTATAGAAGTCCCTTGTTTCCAGTTGGATTTTAAAATAGTCCAGAGAGATATTCCTCTCCTATTTTCATTAATATATTGATTTAAGACCTACCCAGTTGCCACTTCAGAATAGGTACAAGACCCTGGATCTAGAGGATCAGCCAGAGGACATAGAAGAAAATGATCTACACAGTGAGCCTCTTAATTACACTTTGTCTGTCAGCTGGATCACCACCTCTGACATTAAAAAGAAAAGAGGGTGTAATCATAGTGGGTGACTCCCTTCTTAGGAGAACAGACGGCCTCATTTGTCGACTGGACCCATCCCATAAGGATGTTGCTTCCCTCAGGCTCGGGTACAGGATATTACCAAGAGACTCCATGGGCTGATTCAGCCCTCTGGTTATTATCCACTGCTGATACTCCAGGTTGGTAGCGTTGAGATTGAAAAGAGGAGTGTCAGGGCAATAAAAAATGACATTAAGGCACTGGGTCAGATGGTTGATAGGGCTGGAGCACGGGCAGTGTTCTGCTTAGTCACTTTGGTGATGGAGAAAAAGATTGAAAGGAATAGGAGAGCCGAGATTATTAGCAAATGGCTCAAGGGCTGGTATTATGAGCAGAATTTGGGTTCTTTTATCATAAGATCAGGTGCTTTTTTGGACCTGGCCTGCTGTAACTGGATGGGCTCCATCTCTCTGTTAAGGGCAGAAGGATTTTAGCTCATGAACTGGTGGAACTTGTTGAGAGGGCTTTAAACTAGGTTTGGAGGGGGAAGAGAATACAGCTGTGTTCCAAGCAGTTCCAAGGGTGGAAAGCCTGAGTTAGAGGTGAAATTAGTAGCCCAGCTAAGGTGCATGTATACTAATGCACACAGCATGGGTAATAAACAAGAGCTGGAGGCCATGGTGCTACACCAAAACTAAGATGTAGTTGCCATCATGGAGATGTGGTAGGATAACTCATATAGCTGGAGCACTGTACTGGATGGCTACAAGCTCTTCAGAAGAGACAGGACAGGGAGAAGAGGTGAAGGGGTGGCCCTTTATATTAGGGTGGCTTTTGATGCCATGGGTATTGAAACTAGTGATGATGAAGTTGAATGCGTATGGGTAAGAATTAAAGGGAATGCCAGCAAGGGTGACATCCTCCTGGGAGTCTGTTATCATCCGCTTCTCCAGGAAGAAGAGGTGGACTGTCACAATATTGTCACAGTACAGCTGGCCTGGACTGGACAAGGTAAATCTGATCGTAATACAAATCCAATTCAGCTAGCCTAGTTCATGCCAGAACAAGTCCCCAGGTAAGTCACAGGGGACTCTCAGCCATCCCCATTCAGACTTAGTAGGAAGTTCATCACTGGTCAGAGATCTGGGCAGAGAGAGATCCCAGCTAATGAACTGAGCCTGGGAGTTTTGAATCAAGTATATAAATGAACAATAGCTCTGAACAATAAATGAGGCTGTTTTGTCTGATGAGCTCGGGATCTCGAGTTGTGGATTTCTGTCTCTCCACCCACGGCTGGCACGTAACAGTGGACAACTTATTCTGTAAGCAGCTAGAGAATGTTTCAGGATCACCAGCCCTTGTTCTTGTAGGTGATTTTAACCTACCAGACCTCTACTGGGAACTTAATACAATAGAAAAGAGGCGGTCCAGGAAGTTTTTGGAGTGTGTGGAAGACATTTTGTCGCAGCTGGTGCGTGAGCCCAGGAGGAGGGATTATGTTAGATCTGTTGTTTGCAAATAGAGATGGGCTGGTGGGAGATGTGGTGGTTGGAGGCTGCTTGGGGCACAGTGATCATGAAATTATAGAGTTCTCGATATTTGGTGAAATCAGGAGGAACACCAGTAAGACTTTTACATTAGACTTTCAGAGGGCAGACTTTGGCCTGTTTAGGAGACTTATTCAGAGACTTCCTTGGGAAGCAGCCCTTAAAAAAAAAGAAGAGTCTGGGAAAGATGGGCATGCTTCAAAACAGAGATCTTGAGGGCACAGGAACAGATTGTCTCTGTGTGCAGAAAGATGAGTTACCAATGCAGATGTCCAACCTGGATGGGCGATGAGGCTTTGTAGGAACTTAAGAATAAAAAGAGGATGTATCATCTTTGGAAGGAGAATTAGCTCTCTCAGGAAGTATTTAAGGGGGGTGCTAGAGTATGTAGGAAAAAATTAGGGAGACCAAAGCTGAGTTCGAACTTAATTTGGCAACTTTTGTTAAGGATAATAAAAAATGTTTTTATAAATATATTAATGGTAAAAGGAAGGGTAAGTTCAGCCTTTGTTCTCTATTGGATGCAGGAGGAAACTTAGTAACTGCAGATGAGGAGAAAGCGGAGGTGCTCAATGCCTTCTTTGCCTCAGTCTTTAGTGGGAAGACGGCTTGTCCTCAGGACAACTGTCCTCCTGGGTTGGTAGATGATGTCATGGAGCAGAATGGTCCCCTGTTATCCAGGAGGAGGAAGTCAGAGAACTGCTGAGCCACTTGGATGTTTGTAAATCTATGGACCCAGATGGGATCCAACCCAGGGTGATGAGGGAGCTGGCAGATGAGCTTGCAAAGCTGCTCTCTATCATTTACCAGCAGTCCTGGCTCACTGGTGAGGTTCCAGATGACTGGAGGCTGGCCAGTGTGACTCTCATTCACAAAAAGGGTGGGAAGGAGGATCCTGGTAATTATAGTACCTGGTACTATAGTTACTCAGTACCTGGTAAGGTAATGGAGCAGTTTATACTGAGTGTCATCACACAGCACTTACAGAATGGCCAGGGTATCAGACCCAGCCAGCATGGGTTTAGGAGGGGTAAGTCATGTTTGACCAACCTGATCTCCTTTTAAGACCAGGTGACCCACCTGGTGGATGCAGGAAAGGCTGTGGATGTTGTCTATTTGGACTTCAGCAAGGCCTTTGACACTGCCACAGCACACTCCTGGAAAAGCTGGCAGCCCATGGCTTGGACAGGAACACTCTGCTGGGTTAAGAACTGGCTGGGTGGCCAGGCCCAGAGGGTGGTGGTGAATGGTGATGCATCCAGCTGGCAGCCAGTCACCAGTGGTGCTCCTCAGGGGTCTGTGCTGGGGCCTGCTCTGTTCAATATTTTTATTGATGACATGGATGAGGGAATTGAATCCTTCATTAGTAAATTTGCAGACGACAGTAAACTGGGAGCATGTGTTGATCTGTTGGGAGGTAGGAGGGCTTTGCAGTTTTCTGGAACGGTTGGATGGATGGGCAGAGTCAAACAAGATGAAGTACAGTAAGTCCAAGTGCCGAGTCCTGCATTTTGGCCACAATAACTCCCTGCAATGTTATAGGCTGGGATGGTGTGTCTGGACAGTGCCCAGGCAGAAAGGGACCTGGGGGTACTGGTGACAGCCGGCTGAACATGAGCCAGCAGTGTGTCTGGTGCTCCAGAAGGCCACTGGCATCCTGGCCTGGATCAGGAATAGTGTGGCCAGCAGGAGCAGGGAGGTCATTCTTCCCCTTGGTACTGGGCACTGGTGAGGCCACACCTGGAGTGCTGTGTCCAGTTCTGGGCCCTCAGTTTGGGAAGGACGTTGAGACTCTTGAGCACATCCAGAGGAGGCAACAAGGCTGGTGAGGGGCTTGGAACACAAACCCTGTGAGGAACAGCTGAGAGAGCTGGGGTTGTTTAGCCTGGAGAAAAGGAGACTCAGGAGTGACCTTATCACTCTCTACAACTCCCTGAAAGGCAGAAGGTGGGGGGTCATTCTCTTTCACCAGGCAGCAGCTGGCAGAATGAGAGGACACAGTCTTAAGTGCCAAGGGAAATAAAGGTTTGAAATTAGGAAAAAAAAAAATTTATAGGAATGGTGATAAAGTATTGGAATGGTCTGCCTGGGGAGGTGGTGGAGTCATCATCTCTGGATGTGTTTAAGACTGGATGTGGCACTCGGTGCCATGATCTAGTTGTGGTGGTAAGGCTGGGTTGGACTTGATGATCTTGAAGGTCTCTTCCAACCTAGTCATTCTGTTGAATTCTGTGTGTGTGAAGACAAGAACTGGACCTGGCTGTATGATACTAGCAGAAGTCCGTACAGTGGATACCATGCTTCCAAGTTGCTGAATGGACCAACACATTATTGAAATATGAAGCCTCAGAGTACAGCTGGTGCTTCCCAGATACGTCTTCAGGTTGGTGGGAATTTCTTTTGAGTCATACAACTTTGCTACTGGAAATGGCAAGGTAAGTGAAGAATTTTTGAAGAACACCATCACATTGCCTGTTGAAGAAAGAAATAATTTAATATAGGTACTATTGACCCGGCTTTTAATAAGATTCTCATTTTCTTAATTTAGTCTGGGACTGCTTTCACACAAAACTGCTTTCATGGTTGCTTTGGAGCAACCGTGAGTGTGTTGTGCATCTCAGTAAACAGAAGTTAACAAAACTGAGACCTAGACAAGAAATAGTTATTCCTGTTCAGAGCCCTGTAGCTCTTACATTGTGCCAAAGGCACACTAGCTATAGAAGATGCAGTATGAAGAAACTAAAAATTGCTTCACTGATAAAAGGTTGCAGTGATAATCCAAAACATTTTTGGGGTAGTTTGAAATGAGATGGAAGTGGAAAAGTTTCTTTGGAGATTTAGTGTGATGGAAGAGGCAATATACCCTCCCTGCAAAACCATCTTTGAGGAGAGGGAAGGAAATGCTAATTATCAGAATAAAATTAGTTAAATATGATATTATTTTGAATTGAAGTAATGTTGAAAAATTAGTATTTCAAAGCCAGGGATTTCAGAGAAGCTGGATAGAATGCCACTTAGCCACAGCTCAGTCTAATGCTAATTTAAAGCATTAATAAAGGCCATCACAAAGAAAGGCAAAGTATCCTCTTATCAGGCAGACAGTATACGAACATACTTTTGGTAATCCCAGAGCACTTCTGCCTTAGCTTATTTTTTTGCCAGTAGTGAAATAATTTCAAACTTGGAATTAAGATACCCTGTAAAGTTAATAATACCGATCTCAATGCCAACATAATTTAAATTTTAGTGTATTCCATTTCTCACATTTTAACATATTACATTTATAACTTTTTAAGATTGTTGATTACTTTCTCTCTGGTATCATTCATTAGGGCTTTTCTAAGTATAAAATGTTTTCATTCCTAAACCTGACTTTTTAAACCACTTGTAGTGGTTTAGATTCGCCAGTTTGAGTTTCCCAGCCAACGCACTAAATAATGTGGCAGGTTTTAGCGCTGGCTAAAATCACCAGGGCACTCGCTCGTTTCTTGCTGTGAGATATGGATTAGGAGAAGGGCAAAACAGGCTCAAAACTTAAAAGGTAAAGAAACTTTATTAACAGGTCTAAGAATAAGAATAAGAAGCATCAGAATAAAACCTCCAGAACACTTTTGCTCCCCCTGATCAACTTTTTCTTTTCCCAACTGACCATGTAGACAAAAACTCTCTTCTTGCAGGGAGAGGAGTTTTCTCTTGTCATGCCATGGAGACTCCTCCACAAGAAACAGTTTTCTCGTGGCTTTTCATTTCCACAAATAGCAGCCGCTATTTCAAGAAGTTCAGCATCATGAAATTCCTCCCATTTTCACAGCCCTCCTAGAGGTGTGTCCATGGGCCATAAACTCATGGAGTATTATTTTAAGGATGAGTTGCTCAAAGGCAAAGGTTCTCTTCGTCTGTCTCTGTGATCATCTCTGGGAACAGAGATTTTCTTCTTCTCTCCCTGGAGGCAAAGGGTCTTCATCAGCTCTCATCTCTCTCTGTTCAAGCGTCTCATGGGATCACAGCTACTCCAACATCTGCTTGGCTTCACCAATGGATGCCTCTGCTCAGATCTACAGTTTTAACATTTCGTCCCCCCATACTCTCTCATGAATTAAAGGAGATATTTCAGTATATCATTGACCATCTCCATGGTACTACCAAAAGAATATTTCATCCCCGTTCGGCATCCTCTTGTTCTCCTTCCATCTGAGGCTTGACTCCTTCTTTTACTGAGCTTGGTGTTTTCATGTTGTCTTTCTACATCTCGTCACTCCTTTTCTCTCCTTGGAGAGAGGAACAAGGTCTTCAGGTCTCATCTGTGTAGTGAAAGGGTTAAATCTCACCCAGTGGCCACAGCAGTCAGGGTGATGGATTTCAGGCCATACTGGGCCCCTCCCTCCACACAGCAGCCGCTGGAAGGGGATGGACAGGATGGCCTGGATCCGTTGGTGTGGGCCAGGGCAGGGAGGCTTAGTGTCAATGAGACGTCAGCAGCCATGGCCCAGCCCAGCCTGGGGCCAGGTCCCACTGCCTCCATCCCCCACTCAGGAACTGCTGGGGTCCGGTCCAGCCTTCCCTAGGCTGCACAGGCCACGGGGGAACAGGGCCGGCCCCATCAGAGCTCCACTCCTTTCTGAGGCTGGAAACAAAGAGAGAGATTTCCTGGACTTGTGGTTTTTTAAAATTTGGTATTTGCAGAGGCAGATCTAATTTCTAAATGGTTCAAAATGTTGTCAGTTCTCAGAACTGGCCAGCTATTGGCCTGTCCTGGGCACAGAGGAAGCTCCCAGCAGATTTTCTCAGAGACATCACTTCCGTGGATGTTTTTTACTTCTTTCCCCAAATGTCAATCCGTGTGAAACCACCACACCAGTGCAGTGGAAGAGTATTTCACCTCAAAGTTATTTGTGAGAGCGAGATCTAGCTTAAAATACTTACAAGAAGCAAGTTAAGTTGTGCCTTTTCCTGTTCTGATGCATCTCCCTCTGTTGTACTGTACAAACTTTGCACTTTTGCAGCTATGTGGGGAATGCTGCCACAGAGTTGAGTGGGTTGGAAATACGAAAAGATGAGAAAGCAGCTTTCGTTTATTGGAGGTCAAGTGTGTTGCTTTCCCTTTTGGTGAAGGGCAATTGAGTCAATGTGTCAACTTGTTTGCAGGTATTGGGCTTTTTAGCATGGCTGTTGTAAAGAAATACTTTAGGCCATGTGTTTAATCAACTTTCCTGTAATATTTGGAATTATTTAGAAAGTCCAACATAATAGGCCTATATAATTGTACGGAGGGGTGGAAATTTTGAGTGTCTCCCACAACTCTATCCCACTTCCTCCTCTAAAAGCAAGTTACAGTCTTTATAAGAGTTAGCTATCTAACCTGTTTTCAGCATTTTTCTCTTTCTACACTTGAATTAGGCAATATCCATCAACAGTCATTTTCATTTGCACAGAGAGTATTTGAGGCTTGAGTACCATGACTTTCAAAACCATCACACCTCTTATACAGAGAAAATTAGGTGCTTTTAAAAGGCAAAACTCTGAAGGCTTAGTGATTGCTTTTATTTCTTCTGTCTTAGGAAATGGAAAAAAAAAAACACTAAAGAGGACTTTCCAGATTCCACAGTGACCTGTTTCCTTTACGTTGTCTTGCCAGTATTTTTCATGCAGCTTCTCTTAAAACTTAAATGGGATTTTTGAAGGAGATTTGATTTTTGTATTTATTTTAGTAATTTTTGTTTCTTTTATGTAATTTTGAAAACTTTACTACTTCTATTGTGTTTCCCCGTCAGTTTCTGTGTGTTTTCTCACATGATATTATTTTCTACTCCAGATGCATTTACTGCTAAATGAAACTATATCTTCATGGTAGTTTAAATCTTTTGTATTTCTAGTTAAAACTACTTTAGGGGTAGACTGAATTCCATGCATGTTATGTTTATAGAAAATAAGTTACAATTTAGTTTATCCTCATACATGAAAACTAGAACCCATCAAATGCCAAACAAAGTTTAAACTTAAATCCCCACCAGAGTTAAGGTACATTGCTACCAAAATAACCTTAACCTAGGCTGTGAATAACAGAGTTATTATAAGAATAAATCAGTTTAAAAAAAACATAATAAATTGATTTCAGCATGTGGAGCATGTACTTTTTTTCCTCCTCTGAGAAAATGTGTTTAACTCTGAAATTTCTGGTGAATTTTAGCTGCTTCTGATGAGGATCTTTCCAGTATAAAAGGGTAAAAGGCCAGAAATGGACATTATTCTTTAAGAAAAAATACTTTGAAGAATCATAGTAAAGTTCTACATAAATTAGTTGCTTGATTCATAATTCTTTTCCTCAGCATTAACACTGCATCTTAGGTAAAACATCACTCACTCTGTTTTGGAGGAAGGCTTTAGATGTATAACCTATAACATGCTTAATAGTGGAATGAGACTTTTTGTGGCGGTTCCTTGGTATTCTTTATCAATAAGTTTTCTTTTTTTATGCAAAGAGCAAATCCAAATCCTGAGGTCCCAAGAGGTTTTTCTCCTTTTTATTTTCTAGGAGGTTTTATCGTAAAATATTTTTAAGGGGTAGGTATGAGATGATAGCAGCTTAAAGTTTTTTCTTTGAGAACAAGGTTGAGACCTTGTCATAGTGCAATTCTTTTTGACCATTTTCTTTTAGATACATGTAGAGAACTCTTTAATATTTAGCAAAAAGTTTAATTAATTCAATGTTACTTGCAGTTACAGGCAATTTTGATTTGAAAGTGACGCAACAATTCACTCAAGTTACAATTGAGTTAGTGAAGTGCAGAAATTGCACCATATAATTGAAACAATATAAATGGAATTTAATTATTTTGAACAAGCTCAGCATCACAGTGCACAGAAAGGAATGTGTTTGTTGGAGTCAGCTGAAGGCCACAATTCTCTTCAGAAAAGCATTATTTGGTTAATTTAAAGTTCCATACTATTTTATGGAAAATAAAGCTATCCAGCAAACTCCAATCCCAAGTGGGGACCATATTCCTTCCTCCATCACCCTCTGAGTCCAATAGCATGAGCTGTCCTGAATGCCTGGAGCTCAAGACCAGCAACCAGAGGGAAGTGATGCAGGTCTCCCAAGAGATACATCCCAGATCATCCCACTTGCCTGGTGTCTTCTGTTGCATTGGGACTTCATCAGTCACTCAGTGTAGGTGGAATCACAGCAGGCAGTCACTTGCTAAGGGCATGACTAGGCTCTGCAGAAGAGCATAGAACAATAATCTAAACACCTATTACAATTATATGAATAAAAGATACCCTTGATTAGAGTTACATAGTACATACAAAAGTTACATTATTTTAACCAGAACCTAAACCTAACTTGACCCCTGAAACTAGTTTTGTTTTGCTCTGGGTCTACATTCCCTTCATTCAGGGGACAGGCACTTAGGCAAACAGTAGAAATGCTTTGCTGATACAGTCAGTTTGTATAAAACAAAGGCACTCTTGGGTTTTCCTTGGCAGAGAGATGAGTCTGGCTTCCTTTTTAATGTTTGTGATCAATCATGCCATTATTCTCCTCTAAGCCTTCAGGTCATGTAGCCTCTATTTATCTCTTCAAAGCATTCCTTCATTGTGAGTGTCTAAGAGAGTGTGTAGGGGGCTGGGCGGGGAGGGGCTGTCTTTGATCTGTTAAAGCTCTTTATCCCCTTATTTTACAACACATGATTGGAAAATCTTGTTTTCTTCTGTGAAGAAATTTATCTTTTTGGGTAATAATCACTTGTGACACCAACTTTTGTATGCAAAAACCTGTCACTGGTTATCTACTCGACAGCATACAGAGTAAAACTTATGCTTCTGTTAGTATTCCCTTAGTTTCTACAGTCTGGATTGTAACGCAGAAGCTAGCAGCTCTTCGTAGTCTATTTCCTTAGTTACTTCAAAACATGAGCTGTACTTCTCAAATTTCGTCTCTATTCCTTTAGTTGCCACATTTGGATTTTCCTAGATTTTTCAAAAAGCATTATTAATTAGATTTTTTGGAGAGTCCTGTCTCCTATACATTACTAGCGCCTGTCTGTGCAGAGTTTTCCTTACTTGGATTTCTAGTGCCCTCCAATTTAACAATCTGAGTAATCTGGAATGACATTTTGCTGCTTAATGTGGTATTCCATCACTCTAACCTGCAATTCATGTTGCAGTGTTATCCCATGGTCACGATTATCCATCTACCCCAATAGTAATACAGTGCAATGATGTGCCTGACTGTGTAAATAAGATTTAAATTGAGCCATTTGTATACCATTACCAGCCTCTTCGTCCAGGAAAAATTGTAGTTCATGTTCACATAGCTAGGCAATTTTCAACATATTTTTTCATTGAAAAATGGAAAAAAAAAAATAAAGGCACAGAATGGGAAAATTTTCCAACTTTATCTGTTCAGTTCTATGTATTTCCTAATCTTCAGTCTTGATGTAAATAAGTAGGTTTAAGAATTGTACTGTATATTGCCTAGAAAGTGGTAAATATTTTATTCATCCCTTTTCTGATTCCAGCAGAGTAAGACATCTTGATAAAATCCTGTTTATATTTTTAGTATTTTCTGAAGTACCTCAGTGCTTTAGGTTTTTCAGCTGCTATCCCTGAAAAATATTGTTTTCATGTTTCAAAGTGGTTGCAGATTTTTTTCCTCCTTTTTTATTTTTCCTGTACATAGTTAGATCCGTCTTTGTTCAGCTCATTGTCAATCTAGGTCATTATTTGAAGCTTTTGTTGACAGACCTCTTGAGGGTAAGTACATCTGATGCTATAAATAGGGCTGATTCTTCATAAAAAGTCAGCAGATTTACTTGGAAATTCTCAGCTTTGTAGTAGATTTGATGAAATGGAAGATGTACTGCATTCTTCTGTCACCCAGTAGCATAATCATGTTTAATTAATTAATATCTTCAGAACTGTGACATTCCAGAATTTACTAATTTTGAATTAATACAGGATTATTAATTTGTTTAGAAGGGTGAAATTGGCTTCTCAAACGATCTCTTTTTTGGTTTTGTTTTTTAAAACTTCTATTTGTATTTCACATAGCAGTAGTTGCACAAGAAAACTTGTTCCAATACATTTTATGCTGTTCTGTTTATTCCAGATCTTAGAAAACAGAGGATGCTATTTCTCTTACTGTATGTTTTCAGTAGCCTGTACTGTGAAAATAGATGACTAGTTGGATTAGTTTTTTATTTGTTAGTTTAGCAAAAATTGTGTCAGGGACCAACCAAACAGTACTCATTGTTGCTGCAAAATAAGGTAGCTGTATGGTACAGTTCTAAGATTCTGCTCTACTGGCTAAAATTTTTCAGGCATGGAAAATCCTGGGATAGGCTGTGTTTTCTGTATGGCTACAACCACAGGAATAGAGTTAGGAGCAGCTCTGTCTGCAACATGTGCATGGGCACTATTCTGAAACCTTTTACCACTATATGTAGTGCTGGAGCTTTAAAAATCCAAAAATTATGGTGTTTTCACATTCTGCACTAGTCCTTTAAGGCTTATATAAACAGTGAATAAATTCTTGGGACTAAATTAGCAAAGTATTTTCATCCCATGTGCACAATAAATGTGTTATGGGACCAGGTACAACATCAGGTAAGCACCTCTGTCTCTGAAAGTGGGACTGGGTGTCCCACTGTGATGCATATCGGGTTTAGAAGCATTGTAGGTAGGGATACAGACCACAGGCTGTAATGATTTGCCAAAATTCCCCCACAGCATAAAGACAGCACCAGCATCTACCCTAGAGGCTTGTCACGCTGAGGCTGCATGAGGGACTGAACAGTTGGAACCTGAACAGTTGTCCATGATAAATCTGATAGCCACTAAAACTGAGGCTTGAGCCAGTGCCTGTTGGCTGATTCTGATTTAGCATTGCTGCCAGTGCTGGGCTTTACCTGCCAGATTCACTGTCAGACACAGAAATATAAATTAATGGATAGCATATGCCACAGTGATGCCTATCTAAATGCAGAAGAGCTAAGTTAATAACTTAAATAAATTACTTATTTATTTAGTAATGCATGAATATTTAAAGGTTGATGAGAAGTCCACTAAGTGCTTTCCATTTAATTTTAGAAAGTGAACTACAATTTAGTCCACAACTTTTTTAAAATAAAAACAAGTAAAAAAGTACTTTCTGCACCAGTGGTGTGTGAGGGGTATGCAGCTGTATTTTTCTATATTTAGCTAAGAAACTGTCCAATACTAAGTCTTAGGTGGATTGTTTGTGTATGAGGGAGGGAGAGAACCTTTACACTGTCACTAGTTTTAGTGCATCTTGCTTTGCAAAGGCCATACTTAATTGTGTTTCCTTTATGCTTTGGAAATGAAAAGATTTAAAGAGATCTGTCTGATTATCATCAGCTTAGAACAGAAGCAAGTGTGTTCCCTCCTCTTTTCATCTTTTTTGTCTGTGGTGGAATTCATGTGAAACTTATTCTTCTCAGTTTTCCCCACCACATTCCATTTTGCTTCTGATTTTCCTGTGTTGACAACTTTGTCTACTCCCTTTCAATTAATCTGTGGTCATGCAAAGATCTACCTTATGGCTTCCTACACTAAATTTGAATGGTATATAGAGTCCCTTGATTTTTTTGTTGTTGTTTTGTTGCCTTTTATTTAATAAGGTAGGCTGTTAATCTATAGCTATAATGCAAGATATATAGGTATAATTAACAACTTGTATGAGGCCAGCTACACCCTTTACTGTGGTCTAACTTATATACCCCAATGTTTACCTATTTTTTTTTTAATACAGTTAATGGTTTCTTTTAGTGTTGTAGTGCACAAGTACGTATGCAGAGAAGTCTTTTAGAAAAAGAATATTAATTTGTGTCTGTTCTGTTCAGTTTTTTAGATATTTGTGAAGATTTCCATGTTGTGAAACTTAAATTTAATTTAGCTTTTTTTTTTTTCGTGGACTTCTTTAATCCCTAATCTGCATTAATAATCTTCATTACTTGAAAATTGGTGAAATAGGCAGAGGGATTGTTTAAACTCTCATCAGTGATTGTAGTGAAGTGTGTGTGAATGGACTGACTAAATAAAGTGAAAATCTTCAGGTTAACACTGAAAAGGATTGTATTAACATTGACAAAGATGCACAAACTACTATTAAAATAATTTGGATATCAATTTGAATATTCTTGACATAGAACTAATTTCGGTGTGTTTAATTTTAGGATTTGTTTTCTGTGTATGTACTTGAAAGAGTCATTAAATGGTGGCATCAGTGTGTCCTTGAAGTTGTGTTCTAATATTGCCTTTTTTCCCTGGCATCCAAGATTAATTGGTTTAAAAAAATTGCTGTGCAAATTTTAAAATGTTTCTATTCATTAGTAAAAAGCACAGTGTGGGAAAGATTACTTCAATTTGATTCACTTTATTAGGTAAATTTAAAAGTTTGTTTTCAGCTGTATGCTTTTTTTTTTCCCCCTCAGATGTCAGACTAGTTACTTCATAGCAGGGAAAACTCATCTGATTTCATTTCTTTTTCTGCAATGTTCCCTGAGACTTCCAAGAAATTTTTCACCAACATTACCTACTAGATAAAAGTTTCTACATGTGATGCCTTATGTCACTGAAGAAAAAACCTACACCATTCCTTCAAAGAACACAGAATTTTTTTCCTAACCCTAGGCTTATTGTGATCTTTAAGTTGAATTCAAGTTTGCTGTAGTGCTTCATATAGTGCATTTAATTTCTCCTTCATTATTTCTGAAGGAAGCAAATTGAAATCAGGAAGGCCAAAGCCTGCTTGGAGCTGAATGTGAAGACGTAAAGTAGCAGGAAAGGATTCTTCAAGTATTTTCCAGAGGGAATCAAGGCAATTTGCACATCCATGGTTGAATGTTCAAGGCAATCTAATGGTGGACATAAAAACATAGAAAAAGCAGAAATTTTCTTTGCTTTTTCAGTGATTCCCAGACAAGGGACAGTACCATGGCAGAGACACAGGGTCAGGACTGTTCAGTAGAAAATGGATGTATTCAGCTTCTTGAAGGCCTATGCCAAGACTGACAAGAGCTCATTTAAAGTAATAGGACTGTAAGGCAACTATCATCCAAGAGGAAACATGGTACATGAGGAAAGTCCTGAGAATTAGGAGATTAATCTTATAGCAGCCTTTACAAAAGTAAGGAGAATGGGACAGGGATCCACAGGCTGTGTCAGGAGAATGGGACAGGGATCCACAGGCTGTGTCAGGACAATGTTGGTCTCCAGGAGGATCATGGAACACATCCTCTTTTTTCTAGACATGAGAAGGGTATGTGTGCCTAGAAAGAATCAGAACAGATTTCTGCCGTGCAGTCAGTGATTTATTTGACTATGAATGAGGGGAGCATATGTGGTATGGTGTAAACTATAACTTCATTAAGGCTTCTGATTCCTTCTCCCACACTGTTGTCAGCAGTAAGCTGAGGAAGCATGGGCTTGGTGTTGTGTGGGCTGAAAATTGGCTGGACTGATGTACTGAAAGAGTGGTAATCAATATTACCAACTAATCAATTGACCAACTATCAGACAGTAAGAAGTGAAAATACCTCAAGGGTTGATTCTGGCACTCCTGCTACTCGATTCTTCAGTGACTTGGATGACAGAACTGAACAGAATGCACCCTCAGCAAATTTATGAATTGTATTGAATTAGAGTGATGCTTGGAAAGCCAGATTGAGTTTTAGTCTTAAATCATTCTGAGACCTTGAATGAACTGAGGACTTAGCCAATAGGAAACTCGTGTATTTAAAAAAGAACAGATTGAAATTCTTCATATGAGGTGGAATGACACCATGGCTGAGAAGCACCTGTCTGAATCACATCCCTGTTGAAAAGAATGTCAAACTGAATAGGAGCCAGCAGTAAGCTTTCACTGCAGACAAAACTTGCCATGTACTGAGCTGTATTAGAAGGAAGGAGGAACATGACTGGCAGATTGAAGGAAATTGTTGCCATCCCTGCTTGGAGCTGCTTCTTGCGCAATGGTAGGTCATTTTGGTGACCCCCAATACAGAGAGGATGCTGACAAATAAGAAACAGTCCAAGATATAAACAGGTTGGAGGCATAGACAACATGATATAATGGGAGAGGTTGAGCTGTGATTTTCAGGGAGCTCAGCCAGGTGAAGCAGAGGCTAAGAGTGTGAGCTTAGGTTAGTTATCATCAAAAGGAAGGACAAAGATGATGGCACCAAACTTTTCTCAGTAGTGGTATATAGTTAAGGGGGAGGCAATACCATAAATTACAGCTTGGGGAGTTCAGACTGGATGCAGGTAAATTTTCTTCATGAAGAGGCTACTGTAGTAATGGAAGAGGTGATTGGAAGGGCTGTGAGTTTGATCTTTTCCAGTCAACTACATAAATCCTGATCAGGTGTTGGAAATGATCATAGTTTTAGTGGGAGACTAAGTTCAGCCAAAATGTCTGTCATTCTATATTGATTCTTTGATAACGTACAATTTTCCTGAAATCATGATTTAAATATTTTTTACGTAGACTGGGGAAAATAAAATGTGAGGTAGGACAGTATAGCTTAACATATCCCCCATTGTGATTATTTAGTTTTTAATGCTGTGAAAATAAGATAGAAACTGAGGATAGCTGATTATTGAAGTATAATCTCAATACTTTTCACTGTTCATATTAAATGGCAAGCAATGAAATAGATCAACCAACAGAACTGGTGGATAAAGGGGAAAATTAGCTGACACAGAGTGGAATACTGGGAAATTTTTATAAGATTTAGGGGTTTTTCACCCCTGGAGATGCAATCTATCTTTTTAAATAGGTTTTAGACACCACATTACTAAATCTCAAACCCTACCAGATCTTAGTATTTGCAAGAGATAAACGTGGAAATAAATTAATGTTTTCTTGATGTTGTAATACAACAGTGTAAAGGTAGCCTCACATTTAGATTTGATATCCTTTCAGTCAAACTTTGCATGACTGATCCTGTCTTTTCACAATGCCTTAGCTTTTTAATTTTTTTAGTCTTTTTAATTTGGAAAAGTAGCATTTACCTTAATTTCAGACAGCTTCCGTGTATATGTACAAGAAGAGAGACAGTATAGGTCCCTTAAAGGAGATAGGGCACTTTGCTGTCAGTTACTTATGTCAGGTTGAATATATGGAGAAGAGCAAAATAGGTATGAAAATGATGTTACATACTTTAATATGGAAAAGATTCCTATCTCATGAGGGCTGATCCTTCCCTTCAGAGGATTCAGAGCTAATTCATAGAGACATTGCATCTCCCTATGTGACTTGGACCTCAGGTCACAGAAAATAAGTCCGGGCAGGTCAGTTAGGCTTTCAACAGGAAAATTAATCACCTCATAGGCTGTGTATAGCATATAAATAATTAGGCTGGAAACCAGAGCAAGATACTGCCAGTAAACAAAACTGAGTGACTTCATGTTGCTGCAATAATCTGGTTGTCTGTGACTGCTTGATCTCAGTGGTAGAGAGAGCAGTCAACACTTTTTGAATGCACAGTAAGTTCTGCAGGAGACTATTCTTCATGTTAATCCTCATATTCAGCAAAGTATTATTTCCTGGTGTTTGTTCAGCTCTCCCTAAAGTTGAAGGAGAAATACAATGTAATTGTTGCAACGACGGATTTTAGGATACAGTATTTTATGATGGTTATCTTTCTCATACTGAAGTGGTTGGCATGAAAATACATGATTGTTACAGGTCAGACACAGTTCTTGTTCCTTTAGCAGTTGTTTGGAAGAAGTTCCAGCATGTCAGATGAGGATTTTAGGCAACAGAAGTGTGATTGTGGCCTACTTCTACTTTATCAGACTATTTATACAGTAGACATACCAATACCCGTTCCTGCCCTCCTTCCTTAAATCCCAAGAAATACTTGGTGCTTTAAAGAGAATCTGTACTTCAAGGGCTTTTGTGAGCATTTTGTAGCTTACTGAGATGCTGTTCAAAAGTGTTATTTTGGCTTTTGTGAAAGTCTTAATGAGTATTGTTATTCAATTCTGGGCCATACCCTATAATCCAATGTATTTGAGCAATGCTCAAATAGGAGATGTAATAATCATAAAATTTTCTTCAGAATCCGCTGCAGCTAACGTGCATTGTCTAATGTGAAAGCATTTTCTACTGCAGTCTGTTCACAGTTAAAGTTTACTTTCTCTAATTCCTTCTGTGGCATCACTTCTAAAGCCTTGCTTGCTTCAGCAAGTTTCTGTGATTTTGGCCGTTTAAAGTAATTGTGTTGTAGTATTCTTGGTTATTACATGAATGAAGATGCTTTCTGACTAAGATACTGCCTAGCTGTGGATTACAGGTATCATCTGGGGTTGTGTTATTTTTTCAGTAGGTTTTGCATTTCTGCTAGTTGATTTCAGCCCTAATGAAATTGTGTTCTGCAGCACAAGAATTCATATGCAGTTATCATGTTTGTATCTCTTTTTTTTTTCTTTAGTGTCATGTATTTTATTGCAGGAAGGACTTGTATAGAGCATAAATAGCTTAGTTTTCTCTATTAGCACTTTATTCCCAGCACAGAAAAATTCTTTCCTATTGCTAGGACCTATGGATACTGTCATGAAATTTTTGAATTAGAATAACTTAATCTTCACTATCCTTGACACTTTCATAATAAGTTAGCACAATCTCCAGAAGCATGTTTGTAAACAGTATTTTTTTATCTGTGTGCTTGTGTAATGGAACAACATAAATAATACAAGCTCGGCTCTCTCTCAGTGGCTTGACAGACAGTATCTGGGAATGCTAGTATTGAGTTTGTTAATATGTTGAGGAAGACCTGAGGTGGCTTCATGTGATCAGAACCCCTCAAGGTTTTGAGCACTTGTAGGCTCAAAACAAAAGAAATAAATTACTTCTAGATCCCAGCGTGTGTTGAATGGCTTACAGAGGCTTGGTGCTGTACATGTCTCTTGACCTCTTATCTTTCCACAATTCTCTAGGCGCAAGACTTTGTCTTGTTATGTTGCTATCTTCTGGGAGTCAATTCCTTGGACTTTATTTTCTCTATGCTCCAAAGTTGCCTTTGACAGACCAAGCTGTGTTCAGTCTTCTGAGCTATAAGAGGTACTAAATGTATCCAGCTACAGGGATGCTAGAAAACAAAATTGTACAAAAAGAAATTACACAAAAAGAGATCATAAAGCACATCAATTTGTGTGGATATGGTAGATATGAAATCATCTTACTTCTTGGGTAGGAAAGAGTTACTCAGTTCTTCATCTGACCTCCCTGTCATACTCTTGCTGTACTTAAGCATCTGGGAAGTCCTTGCTCATGTGCTTTTTTACCACAGAAGATGTGGAGAATAGGCACTGATATAGCTGTATTCATATGAATAGTTAGAAGTTAAATTTTCAAGCAATTTCTCTGTAAATATTATAGTGAAAGGGGAATAATCCTGCAGATCCTTGAGCATTACTGTGCTCACCTGAACATCATAATACAGATGGTGAACTTGTATGAATATTTTGCCAGTCAGAGGACTTAGAGATTTGAGTAGAATACCGATTTTAATTTTGAAGAGAAGGCTTGGAAGACTGAGATTCAAATGATGTCTAAATTAATTCTTGAAAATAAATCCTTTCATGGAAGTACAAAAGCATATACATTTAGCATATACATTTCGAAATGTAAATGATGTAATATCCAAATCTTATGACTTTTTACATCAGCTTTCTTTTTTTTTTTTTTTTTTTTTTTTTACTGTTGAAACTTACTTTCCTGCTTTAAAAGGTCACATAGATATGGATATATGTGCATAATTTTACACACATTTTAAATACAGCAAATAACCTGTATGTGAATATTTTATACTAACAACTTGTATTATCTACCTTAAAGTATGTAACATGTTGTTTGGCTTTATAAAGGGTTTTGTCTGGTTTTCCATAAATTTCAAACTTGAAATGGGTTTCAAATTTAAGACATCTGTATATGAGATATGTATTTGTACAAGAATTTGGAAATTTTCTTTATATTTTAAAATACTAAAAAGCCAATAGAACGTTGAAAGTCTAGTATGGTGCTGAAAAAGTCTAAATCAAGAAATTAAGTTAATGCCTCATTAGAGTTTTAAGAAGGAACACTTGTCAGTTCTCTCGCTAAAAAACATGTTTTCTTTTGTGTCTTTCATGGTATTTTGTTTGGTTGGTTGGCTGGTTGGTGGTGGTGGTTTTTTTAATTGGGGTTTTTTTAATGACTAGAAAGAAATACCTTCAACTGAAGAGAAATATCTGAAAGCAAATGATTAGTTAATTATCCAGATTAAGGACTACTTTAGGAGATTATTAATAAAAATAACTGTATCAGTAGAAAGTTGGATAATGTACAGTTGAGGACTTGGAGACCGGTGTGATGTGTAGATGTGGCTAATGTTTTGAGGATTACTTCTTAACTGAGTTAACAAGGTTAGTTTTCCTGTCTTATTATATAGTAAAATAGAATTACACTCTGCACATTCTTGTTGTCTCTATTGCAAGGTCCCCAAAAGAGAATTGTCCAAAAACATATTTGTTTGTTGTTTTGGGGTTTTTTTCTGAAAAAAAGTACAGTTATTTTCCAAACATGCTGAGGTTGAAACCTTTCACACTTTTTGAAATATTCCACCGTTCTTCCTTTCCCCCTTCTTCCTGTCTCTTGACTTCCAAGGTAAGATCTTGTTCCTGACTAATCATTATTTTCCAACAATGAAATATTTCAGCAGAATGTTTTAAAGATAATCTAATGAAAAATACAGCTAATATTTTAATATTACCTAGTTGGTGTGCAAAGCAATTCTGGTCCACTTGCACAAGCCAATTCGAATGTGACAATCAGTGAGTATTACAAATATTACCAACCTACTGATACAATTTAGTTTACATTTGTTGATTTAACACGGGAAGGAAACTATTTTTAATGATCTTACTCATTAAATGCACAACATCTCATGCATTTATTGAAAACAGCAAGGCTATTTTATTCCTGCTGGTATAGTAGTGTTGTGAAAGACTGAACAAATTCCATTTTGTTCTCAATCATCTACTGTCTGATTTTTTTTATGAGCTCTGAATGTTTGCATTCTGTCTTCATTTCCTCTTTTGCAAGCTCATTGAATTTTATTAGTTATCACTGCAAGCTAAATGAAATACAAGTAGTTGCACAGCTGCAGTGATATGACTCTGGACTGCCTCATCATCCTTACTTGCAGTGATACGAAGACAGGAAAAAATGAGCTTGATTATAGATCTCAGGAATTTTGCCAGAACCAATATACAAGTGATTCTCTCAAAATGGAATAATTTTGCTCTTGGAATCTTAAAAAAATAATAAAAATCAACAAAACCTGGGGGAAAAAGAAAAAGGAAAAAAACTTCAAAAACCACAACAAAAAACCAAATAAAGCAAGAAAAGATGGTCTCTTTAATTCTCAGATGCTTAGCATTCTTTGTCTTCTTAAGTCAGTGAGAAGTGTGGGCTCCCACTGTCTTGTAAAACTGGACGAATATACAAAAATTTTGTTCATATTGAGGTAAACTTACTGTAACAGAAGTATATCCTGATATACTCTCTAGTTCAGTTTGTGTAATTGTGGCAGAAACAGCTGTGCCTGAATATTGATCTTGGCTATCACATTAAAACCATTTATTTTGTGTACATAGAAGTATGTATTTCAAGCTTCCAGAATGAGCACTTTTGTACTCTGCAGTTAGGTAATTTCACATTCACAGTATTACAGCAGGCATAAAGACTGGATTGAGGGAACATCTCTCTAGTGGGGTTGTATGTGTTGAACTGCTGCTTGTAATTTATATTTAGTGGAGTGTGTTTGTTTGTTAAATACTGCTTTCTGTTGTTCCTACTCCATAGGTTCACAAAAACTATCCCTTGAAGATTTCAAGCTGATTTGCCCTGAGATTTTTCCCAGTGGTGCAGGTTGGTCTAAGAGGCTCAGATCAAGGCAGTGCCATGAACAAGGAGAAGCAATCTGTCTCCTGAGACTGGAGTTAAGGAGGTCTTGTCAGAACTCCAGAGACAGTGTGTGCTTTCACACGTGCAGTGTGTCTGTCCTGACTTTGTACCAGCCATGTTACTTCAAGAGTCAGAAAGCCATTGTGCAGGTTAGGTTTTGCAAGGGGCTGATAGAAACATGAAATAGAAAGTGTACAAGGGGAAGTCGTGGGACTGGGTGTCATTAGTACAGTTACTTTCAGCTTATATAGCCAGGAAGGAGTTTATGGTCTATATAGACACAAAAGGATATAAGATGCTTTTAGATAAAGCCAGCCTCACTTGAACATAATGAAAAGCTGCTGAAGGGGTATGCTGTCAGAACTGTAAATCATACCATGCCTTCATTCCAAAAAAGGTTTAACATTTTATAATCAGCTTTTATCAGTCAGATAGTGCGGAGTCTTTAAACGATAGAATTACAAGTAGATTTTTAACATATATTTTGGATTTCTGCATTGGATTTTCCAGAATGCTATTAAGGATGAAATCTGACAGATTGTTCATGAATTTACTTGTAAAGAAAGAATCTATAATAGTTTTTTACTTGCTTTTTGATTTTAATTTCTATGGTAAGTACATTAATAACAAATTAATAATTTATTTCTTTAGTACTTTAAGAAACAAACAACTAGTTGAGCAGCTGTTTATTTTTCCCTCCTTGCACTTCTGTTAATAGCAGGTTTTGAAACTGACAAGGAGAACTGAAGGAACAAATCTGCTATCCAAATATTTTCAGTATTTTGTTATGGTTTTTTTTGGTTTTATGTGTATTTATACTTCCTCTGCTTAGTCCCAGTTTCAGTGAAACAAACAAATATAATAATAATAATAATAAAGAGGCATATTGCAATAACATCTAAATATTTTATCATTGCTCTGAGTAAAACATGAAAGTTCAAATTATATTTCTTGATCTGATTGCAGTTTTTATGTTCTTGCCTCTATACCCTTCAAGTTTTTATGTTCTTGCCTCTATACCCTTCAAGTGCCTGAGGTGCCTCTATACCCTTCAAGTAAACAGTTTTTAAAAATTCTTTCCTTTTATCTGTCTGATTTTTAAAAGGTGAAAGCTCTCAGTTTCTAAAATAAATCTTTGTTTGTTTTGTTAGAATAAGAAATTACTCCACTGTAGGAAAACAGTTATATTCCCTTGCTTGGAGAGTGGGGAAAAATTATTCATACATGAGTGTATAAATAAAAATTGAAATTTACACAGATTATGTGCTTTAGTCTCAAGAGGGGAAAAATAGTGTTGTGCTGTGCCTTTTTTTTATTATTTGGAATTTTATTTTTTGTTTGAAGTCTTTGAGTAAAGCATGGTTGGTGCTTCAAGTCCTGAGGGAATACATGCTACAGTGCTCAAACCCTGCTTGCTAAATCCATTACCTCTGGCTGTTGCTGACATACTCTAAGACAGTAAATGTTTTTACACTGAGAAGAAGCAAGACAGTGGCATGTGCTGGTGACTTGGTGTTGCAGTGAGGCTTGCACTTCCTGCTTTTCCAACATAGCCTATGGCACTGTCTCTTCTTTGGCCAGCCTGTAAGGAATAACCCTTATATATCTGGAGAGATTAATACACTGCTGGCTGTCTCCAGGATAAGGAGCATTGAAATGTTTTGACTTGAACTTGTTAGTACTAGTAAGTTTTAAAATATGCCTAAGGAATCAGCCTGGTGTGGTTCATTGTTCACAGGGAGCAGTTTTTTGCATATGTTGAAACAAGTATATTTTCCATCATGGTTCAGATATGGAAACATTCAATTTAATCTTTTGTTGCAAGAAATACTTTTGTATCTCTCTTTGTTACATCAAGCAGAATGCTGTGGAGACAATGTGAAGACTGTGTTTGAACTTTGAACTTCAAAGTACTTTAAAACTATTTCAAAAAGGACCATGTTTTCAATGGCACTGATAAATTACTATTATACTTTGTAGTGAGAGAAACTTCTGCTTCTGACTCCTACAAGGCTAATCATTGCAGGAAAGGGAAGCAGGATGGGCTTTTGCCTTGTGTCCCTGTGGTGGTACCTGCAGAAATAAGACTGTAAAGTTTTCTTTTTCTGTATCATGCTGGAGAGCATCAGCTTCCCCAGACACAATTTTCAGTACCAAGCATATGACTATTCTTAGACAGGCCAGGAAACGTTCTTTTATTTTATTTTGGTTTGCCTTTGTTTAATCTTTCAGATTTTGAACATAGGAATTCACTTATTTGTGCTTTCACATAAATATAGACTTTTTTTCTTGGATGAAATATTAGATTTTCTTGCTGAATACCAGAGAGCAAAGAAAGCAGAAGTTTCAGGAAATATGACAACAAATGACTGAAGGCTTCCTTTATTACCTACCTTTTGTAGCAGGTAGGGACAAAATATGAGGAAAATTTGCTGCATCCCTTCAGGAACATTAACAGTAGGATTTCTTATTATTCTTGAGACTTTTTCAGTGAGAATTCTGAATTTCAGGGGAAATAACTCTTCTTTACAGGATCTTAAGCTAAGAAATAGCCTGTAAAGTTGTCTGAATTTAGCTACTGTTTCTCAAGCACTGGAAGTCCTAGAATAACTGTCTCCATTTATGATGATTGACATACCAAATAAGAAGGTACTGTACAGTCAATCTGTTAATGTGTGTGTTTATTAAAATTAATTCTTTGAAGTAGAAAAGTGTTGTTGAGCTGTAACCACTTTTGGGATCATTTGAGAGTCACAATACTAATAGATTGTACAAATGTAAGCACACAGAAAAGATTCATTTCTGTACATTAAATACAAAGTATAAAATTAACCTTTATCTCAGTTCAAAGTATGAGGAGTAAATGATAAAACATTACTAAATCTTTTTCAGAAATAACACTTATTTTTTCATAGTTTTTTAATAAAATATTTAAGCTCATAATGAGAAGTAATTCTTAGTTTCATTTCAAACAAGTCTACCCAAACCCTTAGCTCAGTTCAAGTATTTTTATGGATACTGAATATTTTTTGAATTACAATCATTTCAATGGAAAAATAATGTAAGGCAAAATTACTGTGATTGCCTGTCAAAGTTTCTCAGAATGTTGAGGACCAAAAAATAAAACATGCACTGAAGTCACTGATATTTTGTTTTCAAGTCTCTCCATTACTTTTTGGTGTTTTTTATAAACATGGTTGTTAGTGTAGTGGGTGGAAGAATACTCTTTCCAGCCCCACTCTCCATATTGTTATCACTGATCTAAATATTTGTATCAGGAGAACACTGGCAATTACACCATTGCTTTAAAAACACAGTAAATAATTCTTCAGATGCCAGGGAGTCAAAGTGATATTGCATTCTTGTAAATTCTTGAAGTGCAGAATCCGTGATGGAGAATCTTGGACCTAGAAGCAAGTGAGCAATGGTGTGTACTTGAAATATCATTCTGGCTTCTGGGAAGGATAAGAATGACACTGTATTACTCCATTCCTTCATTATAGAGTCTTTTGGGTCAAGTTGTATGTCTGTGTGTTGTTGTTTTGATTTTGGCTTTGGTTTTTGTTTTAATCTTTATATTGGCCTACCAAATTATTTTTTGAGTGTGTAAATAAAGAATCTAATATTGAATGGCGGGATATACTGAAACCATCTGTTTTGAGCATCGAGCAATCACTGGAAGTCAATAATTCATGTGCAAATATTTTGGTGACTCCCAATATTTTTTATAGTAGTAGTAGCAGTATGTAACAACAGGGCCCTGAAACTGTTTGGTGACCCAACCACGTGTATGGGTGGTGCTTGGTAGTAGTAGCAGGAAGTTGTAAGATTCTTACTGACTCAGGAGAGTGTTTAACTGGTACTTGATACTTCAGTTATTTTTGAACATATCCCCGCTCTAGACCCTAGTCCTGCACTAACTTACATTGAAAGCTGAGTGCATACTCACTTTCATCTGAACTTATATGTATGAAGATATATGTAAATCGAGGAGCCTTGATGATGCAGTAGAATAGCCCAGGATTTGATTTGGCATGTCATCACAGTTAGTAAGACTTACAGTGAGGTATAAAGACTTCCCTTGTTTAATGATTGCAAAAATAACAGATTGCAAAATTTCTGGATGAGAGAGGAGAAGCAAATTAGTGAGAATGGGGATGAAAAATGTAGCATTTCTTATTGTAAAAATATCGTAGTAAATTATTTTGGTGTGGGGTAAATGCACCTATTTGCATAGGATTGTCTCAAATTGCTTTCAGCAAGAGAATGAACAGTGTAATATTATGGTTTTGCCACAGTATTTCTGGTTAAAGGATAAGGAGTAAAGTGAAAACTGCTTCCAGCTGAAGTCTATGGTCATATTATAGATAAAAGTGATTATTGAAGAGTAATTTTCTTGAAATACAATGCAAATTATACAAGCAAGCTGATATTTTATTTTGATGAATGACTTAGTTTGCAATTTTTGTTTACCCAGTCACAGACAGCTCTGCAGGTAGCTGAGACTAAGAGGATGTGAAATTCTGTCACCTCATTCTTAATTAGTGCAATGGTGCCATGTGATCCCTCTAGAGTAAACACTGAGATTTCACAACAGTTTTTCACTTAATTCATTCCTGCCTGAAAATCCATATCACCTGTTATTTCAAATAAAATATATAAGTTAGATCTTCATTTTATAGTCCACGTAATATATGGGCAGGCTTCAAGTTTTTCACATGTTCTTATTCACTAGAACCTTTTTCAAATGACTGTATTAACTCAAGAAAATAGTAAGTACAAAAACCAGATCAGTATCTCCTGTCACTTCTGGTTGTTCCCTGTTACTGTAATCCATAAAAAAAGCCCAGCTCTTTACTCTGGCAGTGAAGAGTTATATATTTAACCTAGGTACATTATCTATGTTTTCTACTTTATAGCCTTTTTCAGTAAATATTTTGGAGCATGCAGTTTTCTGTAATACAGTCAGCTTCCTGTTACCTGTGATGCAATAGGAATACATGTGTCACAGTACCCTTGGAAATACAGCTGTCCCCCGGAACACTTGTAGGAAATCTTAAGCACACACACTCCTTGTGGCTGCCCAGGAGTAGGGTCATCCATATGCAAAATGGTATGTGTTAAACGAGACACAAAAATGGGCTGGCTAATTCTGAGGTAACTCCTACATTTGTGTGTAAAGCTGTATACACAAGTCATCTGTGAACCAGAAAAGTCTATTTGCTCACATAGGCTTTTCAACTTAAATGTTTCCCTGTACATGTACAGACATATACAGACAGACTCTTCTGGTAAATCTCTGGGAACATGAGCTTTGGGTTCACCATCCAAGCACCTAACTTGTTAATTAAGACTCAGCTTGGGTATAAGTCACCTTGTTGTCTCCTTTTCAGTGTTGGCCACACTGGAGTAGAGCTAATCTTTGTAGAGGGGTGCTAAAGTCTGCACCTTGTTCTTGGTTCTCATGGATCTCTACTAAGAGCTGCTTATCTTAGTGCTGTGAACCAACAGTCAAACCTGACATGGAAACCTGGGATTACTCAGTAAGGTGCTTCCTATCTTTGCAGTTTTAAAAATATAAACATGTCTATATCTCCATAAAGGATACAGCTGCAAATCTCACCTGTGTGTCTAGTTGTTCATGATGCATTACTGGAAATCAAGAAGATTTGCATTTCTGTTGCTTACAGCCACAAAGCCCAGACAGTGCTTAAACAGTTTTTGAACGTCTGGAAGACAGTGCTAGTAAGGAAATGCATTTTGAAATGCAGTTTTCATTACCTAACCCATAGGTTTTTAAATGCTTCTAACTTCAAGTGCTTTTCACGGTCTGAAATTATTCCAGGCTCTGTTTCAACTTGAGGTAATGAATTTTTAAGTTATTTATTTATTTATTTTTATTTTGGGGAAAAAAAAAAAAAAAAAAAAAAAGGGGGAAGGGAACACCAAAACTCCTTTAATTAAGAACATTCTTTTTTATCAACTACAGTACTAAAAAGCTTAAACTTGTTTCATAGGCTGTTTAAACCTTTGAACTCTAATCCTCTCATAGAGAAAATTGTTGCAATAACACTGGGCCTTTCCCTGTCAAACACTGCGCTTTTTAAGATATTAACTCTTTATCTAGTACATTGATTTGTAAGTAAAGGGAACATTGCTGAAATATTTTTTGTGGAAAGGAGTTGAACCTCAAATACCAGTACAAAACTGAACTGTGAATGGTAGCTCCATAACATTTAGAGTGTTTCATTAAAGATTTTTTCATTAAAAATTTTTTGTAAAAGAAGTTAGACTCAAATAGACTTGTAATGGATACAAGTTTAATTTTCTCATTTAGACTCAGTTTTCTAGGAAGAAGTGGTAGGAAGACAAAAGCTATGATTATTAGTAAAATTATATTCTTTGAATATTTACAAAGTTGTTCCTTCTAGACTGTTGACAGTTTGCTATGTAAAATTGTCACATAATTATATAGTATCTTACATATAAGAAGGTCTTCTGAATGAAATAAAATCATCTCAGCATTTATTTCTTAAGAGGTTTTAAAACACAACCCTTAGACTCTCACATTTTGATTTATATCTAGAAGAGTTGGGCTCTTTTGCTTACTGAGGTTTACTTCACTTTAAACAGTTTACTACACTTTAAATGTCAATACATTTTAGCTTTGTTTGCTAGGAGAATGATGTATGGATATACCTCTATTTGTGCTGGTCAGAATAAAGGAAAAACAAAACAAGCAAATGTACATGGAAGCTTTCTCTCAATTTTCTTTTTTTTTCAATTCAGACATAGGTGTTCTTCTCCTTAGAGATCATAAGCAGTGAGGTGAAAGTTTAATGAGGTCCTTAAATGAAATGCTAGATAAGTACAAATACTGTGGTGGTGGGATGGCATTGTGTGTATGATGGGAGGGATTGTGTAGGCTGAAAACAGTGTAAGCATAAACAGATTCTTTTCTTAATATACAGTAAGATGAGCATTTCTGTCATTATTTCAGTGCAGCTTTCCAGTGAAACTGTAAGTTTGGAAGCAGTCTCTGGAGGAGGGGAACAGTGCTGGCTATCAGACTTGTATCTTGAATGCTAGATTTCTGAGTATTCAAGTAATTGAATTTGGTTTGCAAAGACAATAGATAGCACTGACAGATTCAAGTATGGTCTAAACATGTATCCTGTAATTAATCTAAGCGTAATGCAAATACTTCATTCAGGAGGCCATGAGCACACAGGGCAGATGTGAGGATTGCAGCCAGTGGTTGTGGCACTGCTCTCACCATGACTTACAAGGATAACACACAATTGCAAAGGGCTTCTCCCCACTTTTCTGCACTGCTGTGGGAGTGGCTGAAGCTGGATTTTTTCAGCTTAACTACTTAATGAGACTGGTGAATGAAATCACAGTTTTCATTTCAGCCTTAACAGCTTAAGGCATCTGTGGGGAAAAGTAATTTTAAGCATCTAAATCTTAAGTTTAAGCTGATTAACTATGCTGCTCCACTTCCTAATCACTCATCCCTTTCAACATATAGGCCATCACTTTTACCTTCTTCCTTACCACAGCATTTTAAAGTCTATTTAGAAGCTGATACTACTCAAACGTTGCCGTTTTTCTCTTTTGTGCTTCTTTAGTCCTCTGTGTGTATTTCAAGCAGTGTTTCAGTGGACAACAAAAAGTAGTTTGCTATTTAGCTCAGCTTATATATTGAATTGTGCTCTCCTATTTAACCTGTCTTTAGCTGTTCATTCACAACCAAAATTTAGAATTTGTTCATCTCTCTGAACATTTCCTTCACTTCAGTAAATCTGCAGAGGATTATGATTATTGTATGGCAACAGAGTAAAGAAAGGCAACAGGAGACACTAAAGTCTTAGAGAGGAAAACAGGGAGTAGAGCTTAAATGCAAATCTGCAAATAGCTACATCCCACTGATTTGTAGGCCATATTTCTTTGTTGAATGCTCATTCCTTATAGTATCTGCATCATATTAGTGTCTAAAATACGTATCTAGTAATTAGAACATGATTAAGCCTTCAAGTAAAATAAAACAACTCAGCCTCCAAATCCAATAAACAAGTTAAAAACAAAACAAAACAAAAATACCAAAAAAACCCAAAAACAAATAAAATTGGTTTTTTTAAGTTGCTTTTCCTCTTTTCCCTCTTTCTGCCTCCCTCCTTCCCTTCTTTCACCATTCCCTTCCCAAATTTGGATCACTGACACAACCCTTTTAAATTTTAGTAAGCATGAAATTTTTAGAAGGCTTGTAAATCCTCCTTAAATGTAATCTTTATTCTACTAAAGACAAAGGCACAAAGAGTTCTCAGATGGATAAGAGTGTATTATCAAATATCTAGAAAATAAAAAGGCTTGTTTAGCTCTGTGGTTGTACATCACCTGTCCCTGTGGTGGGGACACCTGTCTCAAGTACCAGTCATGCCTGTTTTCCATGTTTCATCCCATTCTCCAACCAGTGCCCCTCAGTAGGCATCTCATGCTCTGCTCAGTGGAGCAAGGTTGGATATCAGAAATTATTACATCCACAGTGCAGCAGGGCTGTGTTCCATCAAATATGGAAGGATAAGGCGAGGAGCTCACCTTTCCAGTACACTAACAAGGAACCTATGGTTTTGGAAGATAAGGGTGTCAGATCCAAGTCCCTTGAAACAAAAATGAAAAGGCTTTGAATACAGATAGCTCTGAGACAGTCCTTTCCCCCACCCTCTGATGAACACAAAGACAAGAATTGTATCCACCCTGTACCCTTCCAAATAATTTGCAATCTGCTGTCCAGCTGTCCTTCTGCATCAGAACATCAGACAGCTCTCATCAAGCTTGGATGAAGTTAATCATGTCCAACCTGTTGGTTAGGATCTCTCAGGTAATCATTGACTGGATCTTCCTTCATGCCTAGTAATTCCTCTCCTTTCCTAACTTTTCGTATGGAAATAGAGAGCTGGGAGACCTTGTTGTGTATCTTCAGAAGGAGGCAGAGAAGGCATAATTTATCTCAATGTGTATCTATGTCTGCTTTCATTAAATCATCCACCCTATTCAACCATAGTCTCATGTTTTCCTTGTTTAACTTTTGCCAGTAATTTAATGGTCTCTTTGTTGTATTAAATTTCTCTTGCAAATCTTATCTCTAGTTCAGCTTTGGCCTTTCCTAATACCATCCCCCTGCATGCCCAGGCAATGTTTTCAAACTCCTTCTTTATAGCTTTGTCTCTGCTTCCATCTCCTGATGGAGGAAGGAGTTTTATTCCATATATATGTAGTTTTAGTTGTGTGAATGCTCACTGCCTGTGTGTGAAAACTGGGAAACTGCATATAAATAGAAGCAGTTGCAGCTTGCACTGTAAGATGTACATAGGAGACTTCTACGTGGGCTTTCATCAGTTTGTACATAACAGTTACTTGGTGAAAAAACATTATTAAATGCTTCTGTAGGAATGATGTGATATACACAATGTGAAATCTTTGCTTTCTGTTACTGTTGATCCTCAGCATCAATGGAGTGACTGTAATTTAGTCCAGTTTATTTATAGATGCAGTACAAAGAATTTGCATTTGACTAGTGCTTTTTGCAGTAACAAAAATATTCAGAATCATAGTTCTATTCTTTTTGGAACTCCCTACTGATAACTGTCTTGGAGAAAAATATATCTTTCTCTGGATTCTGTTTTCAAAACTTCTGTATGTGTGTTTTGCATTAATGGGCAGGGAAGTTGAGGACTTGAGCTCAAATGTATTTTTTTAAATATGATTTCTCCAGTTAATGCTTTAGGTATTGACATTTATTTGGAAATTTTACATAAAATAAAGAGATTTCAGAAGGAGAGATAAATTAGAAAGCCTGTATGGAAAATACGATATTTTTAACCATTTTTAACTAAGCTTCAAGTCTTTTATATGTTGTATGATCTCTGAATCTTAAATATAGACTATACTAAAAAAGAAAAAGGACCACTGAAAACTCAGTGCATCTGTAGTTGTTTTGTGTAGTTACTTATCTAATATGTCTCTGCCTACCATTGTAGTAACACATTTATTTGAAGGAATCAAATTATTGTCCCAAATATTTATTATAATAATCTAAGCAATGTTCAATTACTATTGTGTGATATTCAATATGAGTACAGTTATAATCTACATGATGATCAAATGTTTTCTTTTGACAGTGTCTTATTACTACCCACTCACAACAGAGACAGTATATTGTTTATATGTTATGAAATATAGAGGACAATAAGCATTACTGAATATTCCAGAATTCGTAGCTTAAGGGGAGTTATGTAGTAATGTAGTAATTTAGAAGAGTTATTCATGAGTTATATGAATCAGATCAAGCCCATTACATACAAGGTACAAATCTTACTTAGATACATGAAGTTTCAGCTACTTATGTTTTTTCCAAAATTAGGTCAGCCATATTGTGATATGGAAATATACACCTAGGGCACTCATGTAACTTTAACAGCCCTATCACCAATGCCCACACAGCCTTAAGTGCTTTATCACAGCTGCTTTCCAAAGGCACTCTTCAATTTCACTGAAATCTTCAGGGCAGAATGTATTTGAACACAGAAATAATTCTATTTTTGCATAGCAAAGCTTATGTCAGAAGTTGCTTGTTCCATAACTGAAAATATTTTAGTAAGTCATCAACATCCATATTGTTTAAAAGGTATCCTGCTTTTATGCTTTTAAATACAGGTTTGGAAGCCTGATTGTGCTTTTAATCTGCCGCTATCAGAGCTAGGTGTTGCACAGTTTGAGACATGACCAGAGCACTGCAGTAATGGAATAGACATTTTAAAAGAAAGGGCAAAGAGCTTGTTGGGATGTGCTCTCAAATGCCACATAGGTGTTAATTTGAGGATGACCTGAAGAGTGGCAGCATGGCACCAAATGGTTCCAGAATCCTGAGCATCCCTGCTGATAGCATTGAGCATTGAGCCTTGTCTGCTGAGCAGACAAGTGGATGTCACTGCCTATTTCTACAAATATTAATTGCAGGAGTGGGCATAAAAGCAAGGAAGTGTGTAGGCAGATCTTTGCTATTCCCTTTGGATTTACTTGCTGTAATTTTAGAGCTGCAATGAATATGCCAATATTCTTGAAGTGTGAGTATCTGTACATGTCAGCTGTAGAATACCTTAAATCCAGTTGATGATTGATTCATCTGAACTCTGTCATATCATGGAGAAACAAGACCATTTCTGTACTGTCCAACTCTGTACCATTAAAAAGCCTGAGGAAATAATTCTTATCTTTGAAATAAAAAAGAAGCCAAATTTATTGTCCTGATGTTTTTAAAAATTATTCATTACTATTTTTAATTGTAATATTGTGAGAATGTAGAGCTCAGGTCTGGCCTCACAAGATTCCCTTTTAAATTCCCAATATATGAAGTATAGTGTTGGCTTGTAAATTGATCATTTCTCTCTTAGCACACCCAAATTCATATTATATATATGTTTTTACTATTTCTGCTGAAAGCTGCTGTCTAGTCTACACACAGGTGAAGCTTGCATGAGGGGTGAGGAAACACAACCATTATCCATAATAGTCAGAAGTGACCTGGATATTCAAAGTAATGTAATTAAATTAATAAGAGCAAAATGAAATATTCATGTAAATGAAAACATACGGTTTTGCAAAAACTGAAGGAAAACAAGAGATTTCAAAACTTGGTTTCTAAAGCCTTGAACCTCTCTGTAAACATTTTAATATTTGCACCAAGAAAGGTGTATATTGTTTTTGCTTAATGAATGTGCTTAAGTTATTGTTGTTAGTGGATACAGCAAGTGTTCCACATTTTAGAAACAACAATGTACTTGGTGAATGAATAAAGAGCTACAAGCCTAAATTCAGACATCAAGCTCTGAAAATTCTGGATGAAGATAATATTGATTCTTTTCATATCTTATGGTCTTTGTGTATCTAGAGGCATGTTCTGATAAAATATACTCTTCAAATCCCATGCTGACCCCTGCTCCTTTCAGATTCAGCAGACAAACAAATGTCTCTTGTAGGGGTATTTCCTGGCTTTGCTTCCAGTTTCTGAATCCCGGCCCTGTCACTGAGCCTTCTGATAGGGGAAATCAGCTGATACTGAAAAAGGATACATCTGTATTTTATATACTGATTTTGTAGTTAACTTACTAAAGGATGGTAAAAACCAAAGGAAAAAAATAAGAAAAAAGAAGACATACCTATGCAATTTGTTATTGCATACAACATACAGGTTCCTGTTTCCAGCAGACATTTTTGAAAGTATTCACAGGGGAATTAGGTTTGTTATTAAGAAGATGTAACATAAAATTTTGTATAGAAGGTTTTAATTTCATGCCTTGATCCATGTAATTTAAATCTGACAAAGAGCATTCTCTTTACCCATCTGTGAAAGATGGAGTGCAGTCATTCTGGAGGGTACTAAGCAAATACTTCTGCAGTATTATTGTGGATAGCAGCTTGGGCTTGGATCTCAGCAAGTATGTTTCAACCCTCTGTGAGAGAAAAGAGGATATGAAATATGTGCCCCAGAGTGGCATTGAGTAATTGTTTGGAGTAAAATGGGATTAAAGAGTAAATCCTACCTCTATAGCACTGACTGACAGATTTCATAGTGTGAGGAAACAAGATAAGAGGAAGTGTTAATCTGGTGTATTGTGTTTTCTCCTCAGTGGTCATGATTTTTGATTTTTTATTTTAATATGGCATCATTTAACTCCTTCCACTAAAAAGTATTTTTTTTTGTGGCCAAAAAGGGAGACCAGTGTTCTCAGATGGAGAGTGTAAGTGGCCTTTGTTTCTGTGTTGCACCTAAAACATATTATCTTTAAAGACTGAGACATCAGTTCCTCAGGATGCTGAGAGGCAGAATGCTTATTCTGTTCCTTTGTTTGAATGTGATAAATTTCCTTCACATACAGAGTTTCAAACTGAAGTTATTTGAGGTAAACAGTAGATTTAATGTATGTGCAGCTATAATAATTTGTCCGGTGATGATGACACTAGATGTTTCTGTAGGGGATACTTTTAAGAGAGTTGTCTTACCTGTCTTTGTGTTAAAAATTTAAAATAGTTTCATATTATCTGGTTTGTGGTAGTTTTTGTATTCATCTTGGCAGTAAAGAAAACATGAGAGCTATTTAGGATTTTTTGTTTATGAAAGACGTGTTTAACTGAACCAGGAAATTAAATCATGTATCTATATTGTCATCTTTGTATTTTGGTTAGGCATGTAATCTTCTTTCTTTGTTAATGAATTTGTTTAGAAGCCTCACTGAACACCTACTCAATATTATTTAGATTTTATTTTATGAACTAGCAGTAGTAATGTTGTGCTTAAGACCACATTGGAGTTGATAGTACATCAAATTTTGGCATCACGATATCGAGCTATATAAAGTTTATTGTAGCTGAACTGTGTTTTGTTTTGTTACCTAAGAATGATTTTTAAACTATTTGTACATCTTAGGTTAATCAGAAATTATTTTGGTCAGTTCTCCCTAGATAAATTAATAGCCTTAGTATTTTTCTAAAGATTCAGAATTTCTGCCAGTAAGCTGTAATACAATTTGTTTTGAAGCTTGTTTGAAAAAGTAATTTCCATTGCTTTATTCACTTATCTTAGAAATGGTTTCTCAGTGTCCTAGGTTTGAAAAGATGCAACTCTTTCAAGTTTGAAAATTTGCATAGGAGTGTCTTCCTTAATTTTTCTGGTTTTATCTGTTGTGGATTTTAGTTGCTGTCACTGTTTGCCTGTAACAATGTAATCATGGTAAATACTATTTTCATGTGAGGCTTTCTAATTTAAGGAAGAATTTCAGACACGTCAACTTTCTGGATTCTTAAGCTGATTCAGAAAACACCTCAATAATTTCAGAAAATTCTTCCCTCTTTATTTTGATAGCTTTTGATTATTACGATTATGACGTATTTATATTTAAGTATAAGATAATACACTTTTCTAAATAATGACTGGGAATTTGAGGCCAAAGAGCATGGCATGACAGGTGTGAGGCAGACAGGTTTATCACATGGGCTACAGTGCCTTTAACTTACAGTGCCTTTGCCTTTTGTTAGCACTGTTTGGTATGGCAGATGCTCTTGCATCATGTGGTAGAGTTCCATCTCTTTGCAAATATCCCATCCTATAAACTGAAACTGCATCTTTCCTTGTGGGGTGCTCATTGGGAATGAAGATATGTTTTTTCAGTTCCTTGAATATATCTGTTTGAATCCCATATAACAGAGTTTATTAGCTGTCAGTGGCTTATATTTAATCTTCTTCTACTCAAGATTGTTATAAAGAAGAACTCCACATCTGAAGTAGCAAGAGGCCAACCTTCACTCTGTAAACTATGCACATTACAAAATATTTCAATAATCTGGTGAAGTTTTTCTTTCAGCTTTTGGTGTATGTGGGCATCCTAAGAGTTAGTGTAAGGTCTGAATTTTCTGTTAAATAATATAGTAAAAGTCAGTGGAAAGAAAGAATGGTTTTGTATCAAAAGCTTTCTGAATGTTCTTTGTTACAGGTCCCCTTTAAGAGGTGTGCACACTAGAAGCAAATATTTCGGCAAATGTAGTAGAGTGACAGAGTTGTTATAATAATTTACATGCTGGAATATAAGTTATGTTTACTTCTGCCACTACACAATTCAAGTATGTGTCCAGAATAGTTAAACATTAAAGAGCTCAAAGTTAGGGGAGAATGTAACAAGATTAGGTTGGTTACTTACCAGCCAGAAGAATAAATAAAAGAGAATCTAATTATCACTTATTATCAATTGAACTGTGTCCTTGTCAAATCAGCTGTGAATTAAAAAGGCCAGTATCCTAAGGCACAGCATAATAAATAAAATAGACTTGGAAACTTGTTTTAAGAAGGAAATACGATTTTCTTTCTACTTGAATAACTAAAAAGGCATGATGTACATCCCTGTACTTTGTGTGTATTCTCCACTAATGAAGCAATGCAAGCTAAGTGTTAATTCTCATTGACAAAATTTATGCCTAATATACCAACTTTTTTATTCTCACTTGATGAAGATAAATTATTAAATTAATGAACAAAAATGGATCTGAAAAAAACCCCAAAAAACAATGTGCACAATCTGTAGGATTTCTGTCCAGTTTCGGTTGACTTTAAGGGATTCCTTATGTGTGGTACAGGCATGTGGATAGTCTGAAGTATCTTTATTTACAGGATTGTACAGGAGAGTATCCATTTCCAAAAAATAAATCCCTCCCTCCCTCCTCCAGCCCCTCTTCAGTTACAGCGTTTAAACTTGTCTCAACAAGAATAGGTTAAAGTTGTTGGAATAGACAATTTTGTCAAGTTACAAATGCTTTGCATAAGCATCTTGCCACTGATTTCAATAACATTTCTTCATGGTCTCTCTATTTGTTGTCACTTCTGTAGTAATACTCCAAATAGTTTGGATTTTTTACTGGTACTATTTTTTGTTCCAGAACTAGTTAAAAAGGAAGATCCCATTCTCACTGCACAGTTGCTTCCCACAGAAAATTTCCCTTTTATCTGACCATGCTGTAAGGCAGCTGGCAAGCTTCAGACAGAAGTTCAGAGGGAGCTTCTTGAGAGAGGGACGCTTTGTTGGGATGCCATGTTCAGTGCAGCCACATATTTCTCCACCTTACGAGAAGGGATTTCTCTTGGCCATTCTCTGTCTTAATGAAAGAAGGTAACCCAGCAAACAAACAAGCAAACAAAATTTGCACTAACATCCTATGGAGAGAACCCTTAATTGTGCAGGGCTCTGTATTTTGTCAGTAATTGCCCAGTAGCTGTCCAGTGAAGCACTTTGTGAAAGTAAGAGATACATTTAACCCCTATAACAAAAAAAGATGTCTTGAACATACCTGAAGTCTTCCAACAGAAATAGATTACTGCAGTCCCATTTTGTAGCTCACATAGATGGCATTGTACTGGGTTATTATGGAACATAGATTGATTTTGTTTGAAATGGAAAGTAAAGGAGAATAGAAACCAAAGTGCCAGAAATTATTCATAGAATTTGGAGATAAAAAATAGCAAATATTGACAAAAAAATACAAAATTTGTGTCTGCCTTAAGCTTATTTTGGAATAGGTTCAGAATTTTCATAACTGTAATGCTGGTACCAGGAAATGTACGGAAGAAACGACATTGAAAAGTCTACTTCGCCTGTTCCATTTCAATTAAAATGCATAGTGTGAAGAAACAGTGAGGGCGTATTTTAGGGACAATTGTTTTCTTGCCTCTTTTCTTTGGAAAGATGTGCTTTAATTTTACACTCTAATGATCTGATACACATCAACATTTTTTTCTTGTAGAGGTCACAGCATTGTGTTCTCAGAAATGCAAAGTGCTATGTTTTTAGGTGGCCTGGGATTTATTTTTTCTCTCCCAGGCCTCATGTAGGTAGAATTTGCTGATACTTGTTTAAAAAAAAGGAAAAATCTTTTATTTTGCCAAAGGTTTTCCTAATTTTGCATCTTTATTAGGCAGCTTTCTGTTGCATTCTTGTTTTTTTGTTCTGCTTTTCATAACCTTTTGTTCTCTTTTGGTCTTTTTATAATCATCAACCATATTAGGTCTTGGAGATATTTGATAGACTGCATTGTCCACCCTAAGTCTAAGGTCATAATTTTCTTCCATTTTTCAGCTTCTGATCAGATGATTTAATACTCTTTGACCTTGGCTTAGATACCTCATATTGTACGTATTTGTCTTCCACATTTTGACTATCTCAGCCTCAGCATATCTTCCAAAATCTCTCTCCGTCTATCTTCCTTGTTAGATGTTACCCTTAAATTTTCTGAGCATGAGTTGACACATATGTTCAAGGCATTGTGATGCTGTTTTTGGGTTAGGCTTATATCATTTGCCTGAATGTTCTAGGTACTAGAATTGGAATGTTCTAGGTACTAATTATATTCCTGAATACTGAGAGAGTATTAAATATATAGTTTCCTCTTGCAAGTGCTTCAGATGAAATACAGATTATGAACAACAAAGTCAACCTTTGACCAACCTTTGAACAACAATAGGAATAATAAATAGGGACATTGTGAGAAGTTACCAAAGGCTTTTATGTATGAAAATTATTGGAAAAACCTGACATAGTAGCAAGGTGAGAAATAGGTTGTGTTGATTTTAATAAAGATACAAGGAACATGTGTCATCGAAGTATGTTAACACATTCAGGAGAGAGCTGAATACAATTGCAAATGATAGAGCAGACTGATAGAACAAGGTAATAAAAAGGCTTCACAATAGAGAAAATCATACCTTTTCGGATCATCTCTAAGCAAAATGTCAAATCAAAGTGGGAGGCAAAATATCCCAGAACCACAGATTTATTAAAATCTACTGATATTATGCAATCGTAAAAATGTTAATTCTCTAAATATGCAAATAAAAAGATTTGGTGGGTGACTTTATATGTGACTTAAATTTCAGCTTTAGAAGAAAAGGGCTTGATGACTTTAAAAAAAAATAAAACCTGTGTTTAATCCTCATATGTGTAATCATAAAGTAGATGTGGTAAAATTTATTAAACCTTTCAGAAATTCTGCATTAAATTAACTGTAATTTTTTGGTGTCAGCAGGGCTTTGAGAAACTGCTACTGTTTGAGACCCATAGTTAAGAAAAGAGCATAAACCAGGAGTAGCTGGTTTGTATATTAATTGCCAAATTAAAAGCAAAATATGTCAGGTTGTACCCTGCACATTGCCAAGTGGTAAATCCTGCTGGAAGGTCTTTTTGCTTAAAAATCCCCAAACTTTTTAGAACTTGGCAAAATTTATGGGAAATTAATTTTCCTTTCATAACTCAAACCAATAATAAGTGAATAGGGATAAGAATGATATTTTAATTTGTCATTTCATAGTGAGAAAAACAGTAAATTCAAGAGCTTGTATCTTAATTCTGTGGCTAAATTGAATAAGAAAATAGCTTTATTTCTATAGTGATGCAAATTTCTTTTAATCTGGTGGAAAAAAAACACCCCTTGATTTTTGAGTCTCAGGTAACATGGCTCAATACCGATTTTTAAAAAATGCCATTTAAAAAGTATGAATATTAGAACTGATGGGTAAGCTAACTCAAGTATGCCTACAGCTGCTCTTGCTGCCCGTTTTGCTGTTCTGTGCCTTCAAGTGCCTGATCTGAACTCTGCCGAAGTATGCCTCCAGGGAAAGTATATGCTGCAGAAGCTTGAGACAGAAAAGGTACTAGTTTGTCATCTCATTCTGTTGCAGTTTCTAACAGAGGCTGGGAGGTTCAGTCCTGGTACTGAGCTGACACTGAGCTGCATCACACAAGAGGGAAATCTGGCTTTGGTGGAATAACAGCTGACTGCTGCTTCACGGAGATTCACTCTTTTCACTTTTTGATGTGCCTGAGCCCTGTCTCTGGGAGTCACTCTCACCCATGTCCTTCTGCTGACCTTCTCTGCAGAAGGATATGGCTTGCAGTGCCTGAGTGGGAAAGCTGCTGGAGCTGAAGGTGAATCTGAAGAGCTTATGCCTTCTATTGATTTCCACCATATGAAGACATTTAAAGTCAGCTCCTGAACGCACTTTCTACTCACTTCAGTAGCTTCAGTATCTCAGTAAGTGGTCACTACAGCCTCTACAAGAAGGTTTGAAGCCACGTTATTTCCTGCTATCACATGGACTTCTCCAGAGCTTGGTGTCCTTTTGGTTGCTGCTTGTTTCAGGAGTTTCTCTGCAGTGTTATTACCCATATGCAGCCTTCCCCTCCCTTTGGTCATTTGCTATTACCTGCTATCACCTCCAAAAATTACAAAAACTGATATTTACAGGAGGAGAAGGCACTAACTCTCTGTTGCCTTCTCCATGCATGTTCCATGGGGTTTTACAACTTGCATCTGTTCCCTAGCCAGTGAATCCTGGGAAGATTTAGGTTACTTGTTTGAGGTTTCCAATGAATGTTAGGAGGCCTTTTGTTCTTGGAAGTGAAGAAAAAGAGCCAATGCAGACAAAAGTGCTTTATCCTCATGATCCCTAGAGCATATGAAACAGAATAGGTAGCACAAGAGATACATGGAATACAAGATTGAGTTTTCAGGGTCATTCACAACATCCAGATGGTTTTTTTTTATTTGCTAAATACCACAGGAATTGTGACCCTGAGAAGAATGATATAGCAAAAGTTAAGGAAAGAGGAAGTGTGTGCCCTGTGTGAATACAAAGTTACTCTCCGAGTTTGGCAAGGTAGAGTTGGGTACACATTGAATATTTTCAGCCTCTAGTAAAATAGTCCTTTCTCTTATTCTCTTCCCAGGTTATATTCCACAGTTGCTGCTTCTCCAAAGTACTGTGGGTCCATCAGACATTGGTGTTTTCTTGGTATAACAACACGTAATATCATTAGGGGAAAAATATTTATGCGCTTAATATTCTGAGATTTTAATGTATTTATGAGGACTGTTGAAAAAGAAGAACAGCCAACTTCTCCAAATAGCCTAAAGAAAAAAAAGAATTAAAAAAAAAAATCCCCAACAAAAAACACGTCTCAAAACAGTTTTAAGATATGCATGTGCCTGAAAGCTTATCTTCATAGATTAAAAACAGGGAGGAAATTAAATACTCCAGCCTTAGCCTTATTAATCTCTTATTGATGGGCACTTCTGGGGTCAAAGTTTGGGGTTTTTTTCAGCATTTGCTGAGGAATGTATATATATATGTGTGTGTATGTGTCTGTATATATGTATGTATTATATACATATATAATATGTATGTATTTCAACTATAGGCTGTTTCCTCAACTTAAAAAATTCTCTGAAGTAAAGAAATGCCTAAAAGGAAAGAGCAGAGAACAAGATTACTATTTTATACAAGATTACTATATTATACAAGATTTTATATACTGGTATATACCAATATATGCACATTTATATTGTGGAAGGGAGGGTAGCTGAGTTGAGTGGAAAATATGACTATAAAACTTGGACAAAATAATAATAGAGATCAAAATCCCAAGCAGAATTTAGGCCTGAAAATTTCTGCTTCTTGTAGTACATTTACATTTTCTTAAGGATTTTACCAATATTTGGAAAAAGACTGTTAAAAATCTTGTTTCTAATGGCTTAAGTTTGTGAAAGGAACTTTTGTGTTCCCTATTTCATTTATTGTTGTTGGGCATTTTTCTTCTCTGTTTTCCTTTCAGCTTTTGCCCCAGAGATTGTATCTGGAGAAAAAATACACTGTTCTGGTGCTTTTAACTGCATGGTTTAAGATTGGCATCTGATATAGATACCAGGGCAAGGGCTGCTTTGAGAACTTAACTAGCTGGCTATGTGCTGTTTTATATTTCCCTTGCAAGGACATCTCTGAAGTTCCTGGAAATGTAGGGGAAGTGCAGTATCATCTCATTGCCATCAGTTTTATTAAAAGCAAGTAATGCATATGGCCATGTCGAAGCATTCTCTCTTGAACCATACTTCTACTAAATGTATTGGCTTAGATTATTTTATAAATCCTGCCTTAGGACTGTAAAGAGCAGCCACTCAGATACACAGTCAGCTTTCTTAATTATTTTGCTTATAATGTTTGCATCACGTTTACTTAAGTAGTGTGAAGATAATTCAAGCAATGTATTAAGATGTAAGATGATTCATTAGCAGTGAGCTACAGATGGTCTCTTATTGAATTACTAAGTAACAGTGGGAAGGCTGGGACAATAATTATGGCATTTACTTGCACAGGGGCCAGCAAGCTGTTCAGACCTAGTTGTGTCTGAGAGTCAGCCTTACTGTTTTGCACACTAAACATTTTTATTTTGTTCACACACTCATTATCAGAAGGCAACTGAGAAAAAGAAACCCTTTGCACACTGGACTAGACTAGAAAAAGAGTTTAAGAGCATTCTCCAAATTTCTACTTTAATACCAAGGATTCCAGACAGTATATAAATAGTTACAATGAAAATTAACATTATGCATGGGAGATCATAGCCATCCATGTATATAGCATCTCACTATAAGGATGTGAGGAGTTTCTTGAAGGAAAAAAAAACCACTTTAAAACGTGATTTTCTAGAATGTTGCTCAACTGTCTAGCACACTAAATGTATTTTTGTCCTTTTTATCATCTTTGATGCATTCTCATGTAGTGTGCTTTTATATTTATAATCTAAGTGTCACATAGATAAGCACTTCCCATATAAATTAATCAAAAGAAGGATCAAATGAGTATGAAGCAATCTATAGGTACTATAGCAGAGAGTTTAATGTTCCATACCAAATTTATAATTGAGTAAGAAAGGAATGATTTTTTTAAATAAAAAATAACACCTAGGCAATTATCTGGGAAGATTACATCATTTTAAATGTATTTTGATGATTGTATCTTATAATTTTAATCCTTTTTATATCAACATTTGGGTATAAATTAATAATACAACAATTTTTTTTTTAACATTTTGACTACCTGCTTGTAAAATGTCTGTGAGAGAACAAATTCCCCAAGGTGCATTTCAGGATGTTTCCTGTGCTAGAAAACAGCAGAAACCCTGATCACTCAGTAGTTTTTATTGACTTTCTGTTGGTCTGTCTGTTTCTGGCAGTCGTGTCTCTTGCTGAATGACATCTGTCTCAGATTCTCTTGAGTTCATTCAAGTAGCAGAATTACACAGTTTTGTTCAATGTCAACAGGTGTACCCAAATTTTATCTCTTTATTCATTGTTGTTTAAAACTCTTTTGGTAAATAACATCTGACAGTAGAAGAATCATATTCTTTTTATTCTTTACTCAGAAATGTCACTCACACATTTGATTACATAGTTTAAATATGAATTTATTATTAAGCACATGTACAAAATTCCTCATTCTGCATAATACATTGAGCCAAACAGATGCATACAGTAAGTGTTCATGCATTTTATTTTATTGGAATAGAAGTAGCTAATGTTTTACTGTGGATTAAAGCCTTTTCTTCTTTATTGTGTTGAAAATCACAATTTAAGGCTTAAAGACTGAGAGAAGATGATCTGTTGGATGCCTTGTTAGCTGTGGCTAATGACTTTAAATGGAAGAGGTTTTTAAAATGGCAGAAAATGACTGATTTAAAAAAAAAGCTTATTCTTCTCACTTTTTTTCCCCATAGTCAAAATGCTTCCCCCAAGCTGTTGCAGATGGTCACAGTCTTTTTTCAAACTTTTTTTTTGTCTTGCATTTCCACAGCATTTAGCTTGATTATTTCTGTTGTATTGCTTTAGGGAATCCAACATCAACACTCATTTGCAATATCCAAGGAAGATCATTCAGTATGATAGTTTATTCTCAAGAGAAGGTCATTATTTTTCTTTTAACTCTTTCTACAGATATACTATAGTCAGAGGTATTATGAGAAATCCCAATAGCTCCTTTTAATAAGGGAAGTCAATGTTGGCAAAGGTTTAGTATTATAAGCTTTCACAGTGTATTTAATTTGTTTGTCTTCTTCTGCCTTAAAATAATTCCATACAGTATTGGATAGAGTTTGTATTGTTCATTGAAGGATTAGTATAATCTGTCATTCACATCATTTCATTTGGCTTGTTTCATGGAATCATTAAAAAATTAATCTAGAGGAGACCTATGAGATCATCTCATTCATTCCAAGAGTACAAAGGTGGAAGTAATTCTACAACTAAATTATTATTGCCATTAAGTAAAATGCCATTTTTCAGTTCAAACTTTCCCTACTTCAAATCTTTGATTAACTTTATCATAAGCAGTTTGCATGTTCTTTCTCATAGGTAAAAGTATCAGCAGTACTGCAATTTTAGATTATTCTGCCTCAGCTGTGTTTTCATCTAGTACACTAATTAAATCTCACTATAATCTCACTTTCTATCTTCCAGAAAATTATTAGGGGAACACAGAATTCATGTGAGCATTCATATTTTTAATGCTTGGCCAAACCTAAGCTCTTCTGTTCTTTTAATAATACTAATACTAATGCTAATACTAATACTATTAAAAACATAATAATTAAGTAGTCAGAGCTTCTTATAATAACTATTGTTTCAGTGGCACTCTGTTCCCAACCCTTCAAAAAATACTAAGAAAACCCCATACCTTGATGTCTCCCCAAATGCTGTAAATTTACCAAGGCAAACAAAGCAATTCTGAATTTAGCAACTGAAGAAAGGGAAAAAAGGAAGGTGTTGTTGCCAAGGAGAAAAAGGTAGTATTTTTTACATAAGGTATTTTTTTAAAAAAAACTGCATTCAGAAAGAGAGATTGAGAGGTATGATAATACATACAAGAAAAACCCAAAACAAATACAAAAAACAAAACTAAATCAAAACAAAAAAAACTCCCAAAATTCAATGAAAGCCCCCAAAAACTCAAGAGGGGAAATATGTTTGTTATACATGGAAAAATATATGACGTGAGAGACTTTTAAATGAGAAATGTAGAAGCAAGCTTATTTGGACATGTTGAAAATTTTTATATTTTCAAAAGAGTTGTTATTAGTCGAAGAAGCTCTTGATGAAATGCTGCTAAATGAGGCATATGTGCTTCTGAAGAAGAGAGCTTTATATGTTGATTCAAGGAGGAATCTCCATGAAAAGTAACAACTTTTGTCTTGTCTTAGGTCATGGTATCACAGGGAACCTAAAAGATGAAGTAGCGTTGTTGGTGAAAGGACAGGGAAGAAGCTGAAAATTTCATTTTCACTTTTATCTTCATGTAATTCCACTTCAAGTGTTGTGTGGAAGTGGTAAACATGCAGGATGTTATTGTCTTGGCTATCGTAAAAAAGGAGTTTGATATTTACTGGATTTTCTCTGGCTATTTCTCCTCCCTTCATTATTTTTGTTCTACCTTTTCTTTCAGACATCCAGAGTCAGTGGTGCAAATTGTGGTTCTAGAGACTGCTGTCACTTTATTTCACTTGCCTGTACATACATTAGGAGTGGCATTCTGTCATATCCCACTCTCCAGGAGCCTTAAGGTGTCGTGATATTAGCTTTATACTGTCATCTGGTCTCACCTATGTAGAATTTTCAGTGCTTATAATTTCTATTAATGAAAATTTCAACTCAAAAAGGTTTATTTATGCTTATGAGGAACAATATTCGATCCTTTTAAGATAAGAATAAAAAAGCTATAATGTCACCCTGAAAACTCCGTTTTTCAATCTTGTTGACATAGTTTCTAAAGACTTTCCCAGGACAGTGACTGTAAACATAGATATGTATACATTCTTTCTGATTCACATCTTTTGTTGAACATCTCTCATGGCCAGTGCGGTTGGGAAGGTGTTAACCTGACTGTCCAATCCCTGGCTGTGGTCAGAAACCTATAAATTATGAGAGAAGAAATAAAGCTCTCTCCTTCCTTCACCACACCTCGAGCTGTGTCTGTGTGACTCATTTTGTGTTCAGCAGCAACACTTGGGGGTCTTTTTAAATTTTAAGTTTTTACATTACTTGGCAGTACATACCTATGACCTGCCAATATTATACATGCAGATGTGCTATTTCTAGCTGTGATTTGGTTTATGCACATTGATTGCAGAAAATGAGCTTATACTTGGAATATTTTTTATCAGTTATAATTATTGGTGCACTCTATATATCTTGTGTATTTAAATCTTTTCTATAATGCTGGGTCATGCTTCCATTCTCTGGACACTTGCTCCAGTGCCTTTTTATTTTCCTATATAGGAAACACTGTCAGTGGCATAAATCTCTGTAAAATTTCCAGACGATATTCAGGCTAAAAGTCACCTCATTAGGAATTTACACCAACCTCCTACTGAAATAGATCTTTGTCCTTCACATCCCAGAAACTTGCTCCCAGGAAACTTGCTCCATGATGGATATGGGTCTTCTACCTTCTACATGCAATAGGTCATACTTCTGGTCTGAAGAATCCTTACACAGAAACCTTTTCTATTCTCCAATGTCTGTCATGCACAGAGCAGTTACTGACCAAGGGCCCTGGTGTACCTCCCACTAGAATTCATTGAGGATCCATGCACTTCCCAACTCATGATAATCCATTGACACATCTAGGCCTGTGCTTCCTGTGTCACCCACATTGTCCCCACACCCCCAATGTTAAAGATGTAAGGAATGCATGTAGGAGTGATACTTCAGTATTACTCCTCATACTCATTAGAAGGATGATGTGGTCTTATCGGGTTCTTCCTCATGGCAAGCCTGGAGCTCTGGGTTCAAACAATCTGCAGAGCTCAGCTCATCCCTTATAAACTGGAGGGTTCAGTGATGTGGTCCTCTCTGATCCCCCTTTTTAGTGGATTAAAGTCCTACTTAAAGTATATTTACTCAGATTATTACGATTATTATTCCTTCTTTCAAGAAACTTGTCATCACCTATTTTGGTTTAATGAAACATTCTTCACACATTAGACTGCAGCCATAAATTGCAAACCTGCTGATGCTGGAATCAAGTTGAACCACTGCCCAAGACACTTGTGATGCCTTAAGTTTTAGCTTTCATGTTTTTCCCTAGGCGTATAATTTTGAGCTTTATATTAAGTGTTACTGAGCTCTCTTCACTGGGTAGGTAGACAAAACAATTCCTCTTCTAGCTTGATACCAAGGACAATCATTACAAGTTTCAGGCCCAAAGCATAAACAATGGTGAAGAGAGAATACAAGAAGGATGAGACCTGATAACCTGAAGCTGTAATTGGACAATTAACCCTGATGTGCAGATGGACCAAATAGTATAAAAATGTGAGACCTTGTGACCAATCATCCATTTTGTGACCATTTTTAGGTCCGTCTTAAGTGTAGCCCTGGCCTGGCTCCTGTAATACCCAAGATATATCCTTTAAGGCCTTTGAATAAATACCTACTTTACTCTTAACTCTGCCTAGCCTCTGTTCTAAGTCAGCCTTCTTAAGGCATCAGCTGCAGTCCTCTTTTAGAGGTTAAGATACATAAGGTAATATAATATTGATGAAGTCACTTCTCTTTTTCCAAGAATGTCAAGAGGTAGCCATTGACAGAAGACAGTTAAATGTAGAAAATTATATTAGGTAACAATAGCAAAAAGTAGTCATTGTATTACACACAGGTAAAGATATTGCAAAAGAAAGGCCTTATAAAATCAGACCTGGCTCTGCTGAATTGCCAGCTAGCTTTTAAGTTCCCAGAAGAAAGAATCAAAGGAATGAAAAGTCATTTAACACAACAAACTATTCTGGTAACAGAACCATTTGCACCTGTGAAAACAAAAGATCTCTCCCTTGAGAATCCACAAAAGAAAAAGGTTAACACCTGATTAAAAGAGAAAGTCTTAGCATGTACACACAAAACACCTTTTAACCAATGAATTAAGTGGCAAGAAAACTACTAGCCAATTAGAGTTGCACACAAAGTCTCGGAAATCTGTATAAAAATTAGTTATGTGAATAAAGAATTGGCATTTCCTGCATGAAACTGAGTCCTGTCTGCTTGTTAATGCAACAGATTGCAGTAGAAGAAAATGCAGGTAAAGAAAAAAAAGCCTTTCAGAGCAGAAAATGTGTGTGACTGAAAAAGGAACTGCAGAATTGAAGGTTGAAAGCTTTCTGTCACTTGGTATAGTGGAGGAGCCTCCTCATGTTTGCTGTGCTTTACCAACTTTTAGTGGTGCTGAAAGTTGCATGTGGCAGTGTCAGCTCTGTAGGAGTTTGGACCTAATTATCCTCATCAAAGTTGTAGAGCACTTTGGTGCCGTACTTCTAGCTGATTTTTCTAAAATCTAATTTGTTCTCAAAACTGCTCTGAGAACTGAGCAAGCACATAGGAGACACAGTGAAGTGAACCAGAGAATTTGGTTTGCAAGTGCACTGTTTATCTAAATAGAATTGCTAATGTACTCACAGTCATTTTGAGCAAAGGGGGAAAAATGGTAAAAAAGCATATTTTGTTTGTATGCTTGTATTCTACCAAGGGAATGGAGAAATTACCACCTATAAATTAAAAAACAAACAAAGATCAACAAAAGAATAAACCCCAAAAAAACAGTGAAAAAAACCCCAAACACCCAACAAGCACAAAATATCTCTGTTTAATTAACTTTTTTAGATATAATTTTTCTGAAATACATGTTCAAGCATTGGGTATCCAACACCCTTGCTTTTAGTTCTTTTACACTTGCATTTAATGTATTGTTTCCAGCAATATAAGTTGCGTAATGGGTTTGCACAGCTTCAAATTACATTTGAATCATAGGTTCAGATCACAGTATGCTTGACTAAAAATTTTATATAAATTTGTCTCTTTTTTCTTAACAGTTTACTGTACAAACATGAAGTACTTATTTGCAAACCTAAAAGGTTACTTAATTTATGTGACATCTTTGTTCTTGAATTTCTCCATTTGTTTAATAAAACAGTGTCAGCTGTGTATAAGCTAGTGATCAAGAGACAAAAAGAGTGTTTTAAAATGAGATAGTAATTCAAACCTGTTGAGCTATAATCAATTCTCTTTGTCTTCTTAACTCCCTATTCTAAGGAAACTTGTTTTGTAATGCAATAGAACGAATTCTGCTCAAAACAAAGACAAAAAAGAAGATGGAATTAAATCAACTTTCTGCCCTTCTTAACCTTGCTCTCCCCCAGTCAATGTAATTTGTTTTTTATATAGTCTTATTGTTTGCAAAGTACTTCTCCAATAAGTGTTACATAAATGCTTAATATTAATATTATGAGTATATTTATTTGCAATTCATTAATTTAATTGACCTCTATTTTACTACAGCTTATAATGACAATCAATTAAATACTTTTTCAGCCTTTATTGATGTTCTTTCATCCCACAATGGGTTTTCTATCTGTTTTTCATCTCAAATCCCTTTAGAAGCTAGGAATAAACGTAAAATTGCTTAAACTTATTTTAGCTTCCCCCTCCTTTTGTCATCCTACCCACAGATTTGGAAGATTTTACAGTATTTCAGCTACAGAAATTCAAAATAAGCATGCCTAAATAATGATAATCAACTGAAGTGAAATACAACAATTGCAATAGTTTATTAGTATATTTGAGAGGAGTGCCAAAAACACCTCAGGTGTGTCGTTCCGATTGGGAACGGCCGGAAAAGAACGACACAGACTCTCAGGGAGTCAGAACAAGAGGATCCTTCAGTTTATTACTTGCAGGCCTGCTTTATAGACAGATATGTGGAAAGTACAGAAAGGAAACTCTTATTGGTTAGTAAACTGCTACATTACCATCATTGGTCAGTGGGGCTCACCACCCCCCTGACTTTCTCCTGCAAGGAAAACAAGGAACACAAAACAACACCTGCAAGGTTGTTTTGTGTCCCTGAGGATTGTTTTAATTCCTTCTCATGTCTTTCCCAGACTACTTTCTCAGGGCCAGCCTGAGAAGCTCTTGCGGCCTGTAATCTGTACAGGCACTGTCAGAATTTAGCATCCATACAGGTGTTTTGTTCTTTTCAGTGGTAAAAAGGAAGTAAAACAGTCCTAATCATTTTTCACATGGAGAATACCTGACCATTTCTATATTTTGGATGCAACACTCTACAGCAGAAATAAATTTCTAAGAAATATTTCCATCTCTTTTGTCATAATTTATTTTTTATTTTTCTCATTGCAGTACTCCTTAAAATGTTGACAGTAATATCCACCATGGTCTCCTTAGCAAGACTCTTTGCCTGTTTATTACTGGTTGTTTTTTTTTAATAAAAAATTTAACTCAGTTTCATGAGGTCCTTTCTCATAGATTTATAAAGGTTTATAAAGATTTGCGATTTAGTGTGGCTCTTAGTAAAATCTCTTCTCTGTGATACATCTTCCATATTTATGCTTTAGACAAATCTGTTTCCAAGATGTGTTCTACATTTGGTGTTTCTAACTCGGCATAGTCCTTGTCAAAGTAATTCACTAGGAGCTGGGTTTGTTTTAATGGAAGTTTGCCTGGGAATGGGGAAGCATTTTGTATCAATTTTGTGTACTAGAATGGAAATTCCAAATGATGCCTGATTCTTATTCTTGTGAATAATTCATAACCTGCTTACATGAAAACCTGTTTTTCTATGGGATAGCATATGTCAGAATTCCACTGCACAAAATAATAGCAGCATTTTGTGAAACTGGCTAAGAGCAAAAATGAGAAAGGTGAATGAAGAACACAGAAGAAATGCAAAGACTTGGAATATCAGTGAGATAGGGTTTAAGGTTTCTTTCCTCTGTGGTCATATTCCAGAGATAGAAGTAGCTCAGAAAATCACAACTGAAAAAACCCATCGTGCCACAGCAAACTGTGACTGGCGAAAGGAAGAGAGAGTATTCTTAGTTCTCAGATTGTATGTTTGGAGAGGTTACATTTTAAACTTAAGTTAATAATTTAAAGATTATTGTTGCATTTTACCTGTTAAATTAAGGTTAATGAAATGACCTCTATAAAATATCAGATTTTTATTTATTGCATTGAAATGAATTAAAATCTAAGTTAATAGGAATTATAGGTGCTGTTTATAAATAGGTGGTTTCATAATGGTGAAAACCATCATAAAGTATATTTTCTGGAGGGAAGTATTTAAGAAAGAAGAAGAAATAATTGGAAAGCAATTAATTTTCAACATAACTATAACATAATGCCAGTTAGAAATAAACTGGGATAGAATAGAGCAGCAGGAAGAAAAATCCAATCTGAAGGCAGTTTAAAGCTATATATATTTGTATGTGTATGTGTATACACACAAATAGATTAAAAGTTCAAGCCATTGGATGTAAATACAATCTGATGGAGTCTGAAACATTTAGAAAATAGTTGGTGAGAATTATAAACAGAAGTGTAATAAGGAAAGTTGAGGCAATGCAAGAGTCGTTTTTGAAGTATAATAGGAGTTGATATTGCACAGGATATTAACAGTCAAAAAGTTACTTCAGTTAATGGGGGGTTTATTGTTGTTATTAGTATTACTACTACCAGTGTTCAAAGAGGAAAAATAATCATTGCTGTTTAATTAAGAACTGAAGAAACAAGATGATTATACTTTTTTTAAAAAAAATTAAATTCAAATTGCATTAATAAACATGACAGAAATAGCAGAATAGGCTTTCCTAATATACTTGATTTAATATTACCTCTGTGCTAAGAAATAAAAATATCATTAATTAAATAATTTAAAAAACAGGGTTTTGATGAATTTCTTATGTATCAGTGTCATGGAGTTACTTTAAGAAAGTTGAAGTTTCTGGGAACTGCCTGGAGTCTTTTCTCCTGACCAAGTATCAGTCATTGCTGAGAACCGACAGCAGTTTAGGCCATTGAAAAGTGGGATCAACTTGTGAACCCTACCTTAAAGTGTAAAACTAGAGCTCTCTTAGTTCTCTTTGTTTCCTGGCTGTGAAGAGTGGCGGAGCTCCGGGCCTCCCGTTCTCTGCCCAGGCCATGCGGCCGGGCGGGGACAGGGCTGGGCCTGCTGCGTCTCCCGGCCGGGAGATGCGGGCCCTGCGGGGGGTTTTCCCCGGGCTCTGGCCTGCCGGGCCAAGCTGATTTCTGGCTCGGCTGCAGGGTTTTTGCTGTAACTAAATTCACTAGAAACTGCTGAGTGAAGAAGGAGAGAGAGACTCTGGACCTGCAGCGGGCTGGGGCGGCGACTATACTCTCCAGAGCAGCCATGAGGAACTCTCCATCACAGACGGCTCCAGTTCCTGCACCGGCCGAGGCCACAGAACTACCTACAACAGCCTGGGCAAGATTTTAACTCTTTCATTACCCAGATGAGACTGGTGGATTAATCTTTTATCCAGAGAGAAAAAAAGAGAGTGATCAACATGAAAAGAGACTTTATAAACTACCAGTGACAGGAAAGGAAAAAAAAAGCTTCAGAAAAGGTAGAGAATTAAGAAGATGCTTTCATTTAGCTGAAATATCTTTCTGTTAAAACTATGGAGATGGACAATGAAGTCCTGAAAAGAACTCCTTTAATTCATGATAAGTATCTAGGGAGGAATAAAGTGTTCAAAGTGTAAACTTGAGTAATTATGGTATAGTGAAGTGCTGGGAGATTTGAAGCCTTGAGAGGCAATGAAAAAACTGTTGTCTAGTGAAGCTCACAGAAACAGATGAAGAAGACTTTTTTTGCCTTTGAAGACTCATCCTTAAAAATGCTATCCCTAGACTTATGGCCCATACACACCTCAGAGTGATGTGAAAATGGGAGAGGTGGGCTCTGATAACAGCAGCTCTGGGCAGCTGACATCAGGGCAATGGAAAACTATAACAAAAATAGTTTTCTTGTGAGAAACTCCATAAATTAACAGGAAGAAACTTCTGTTTCTCTACAAAGACTGGTGAAAAGACTGTAGCAAGAATTGGGACTGTTTTAACCACCAAAGTTCCTAAGTTTTTGTCACTGTTGTCATGTGAACAAGGGAATAGTGAGTAAATAGGTTTTTCTGGAAGTTTATTCTGGTGTTCTTATTATTGTAGTTTTGTCAATAAACTTTTTTTATTCCTTTTAAGTTTTATGCCTGTTTTGCTCTTGTTCTAATCCATATCTCACAGCAAGAAATAAGTAATTTTCTTGGTTATTGGTTTTAAACCACGACAATCAGGGAAAAGCCTTCAGATGCATCTATGTGTAGTTAACAGCAAAAAACTTTCTCTTTTTTCTGTATGCTATTTGTTTTTAGTGTCCCAGATGACAAAATCAGATTTTTGCTTACCTGCTACATATTGCATGTACCTTAGAGATGAATGCTATGATTAGAAAAGGCTTATTACTGGTAAAGGAGCAAGTCATGGCTAAAAGATGTGCAGACAGGTTAATCAGTGTTATCTCAGACGGGTCAAAGAAGATGTCATGCAAGATAGATAAACAGATAAATTTCATTATGTAGATATATCTTTGTATCTTATATACACAAAGATTTCAATACTTAAAAGTAGTCAGCTTTGCTGGACAAATGATTGGAAGCCAGGATGGCACAGTTCTAAGTGTGACTTTAAAGCCAATCATATTATTTAGTTGGAGTGATTATTTTGAGAGTGTCTTTGTTTTTAATTCAAGTCCTACAGGAATTCTTACTTGTCAGTAGTTCAAGAAAGATGCTGATAAACTTAAGAGTATTTACAGAATGAGACTGACCAAAGATCAAGAAAGTTTCCTCCATTGTGAAAGGTTCACAGAGCTTGATCTGATTAGTTTATCATGTGGAAGATAAAAGGTACCTGCCTAGAAAAAAGGTAACTGATAACAGGGTTAATCTGCAATCCACCAGATGTAAATCATCCAAACTCTAGAAACTGAAGCTATGAAAATTCAGACTCAGGTAACAAATTGTTAATAATGAAAGTAAATAAGATTTGATAAACTTTTACAAGAATTATCACATATATACCATCAAGATTATTCTATTGCATGTACTGTGTTTTAAAATGAATGCTTAGTTCAGAGTAACCTTGTTCTTTTTGTTTTGGAAGCCAAAGTGGATTTATAGCAGTTCAATTTGTACTTGATACAGTCAGTGTTACAGCAAGCTAGTGCAAAGATACACCCACCTCAGTGTCCTGTCTTCAAACAGTCATAAGTATGTGTGTAGAAAAAGGAATACAAGAGAGTATCTATATACTGATGCAGAGATCTGTGGCTTATGAGCCACATATTGACTCTAATGGTGAATTACTTCTGTGGGAACTGGAAAATGAAGAGGAGAGAAACAAGAGAGAAAGGACAAACTCCCACAGTAGGCAGGAGGAGGAGAAGTGCAGGGGGGACCCCACACTGTTAACTCTGCACGCAAATATTGGTTGCCCAAATGTAAACCAAGAACTACAATGGAAAGAGGGGAAGGAAGGAAGGAAGGAATGACCAGTGCTAGTTCCTTCCCTTGACAACCACCATGAGAACACTGTTGGGGTCTGCAACAGGTAAAAGGCCATAGAAAAAAAACCACAAAAGTGATTGCATTAGAACAGCAGAGAAAATGCTGTCACTGAGGCTCTACAAAGCACTCCCCTCACAGCTTGAACAAAGGGATCCAGACCCACAGTTGAAGAGCTCTTGGGCCATTCAAAAAGCAAGGCATAGAAAGCACAAAATACCTCTTGGTCTGTGTCATGAGCACAAGTGTTTAATGTATTTCTAGTCATATATAAAATGTTTTTCCCTTTCTGAAACTCAGTTATGATGTTTTACAGTCACTCTATGCACTGGATGCTATTTATTCATTGAGTAACATTACATTGCCCATTTTAAATTGGTAGTAAAAAAATACATTAGAATTCATTCATTAAATTTCACCATGTCTTGGTTTGACCATGATAAGTTCTATGATTTTTTTCTTCAATACTGTCTTCCAATTTGGACATTGCTATTTGTTTCCATTCTACCTCTCATTCTCCTTTACGCCTTCTTAAACAGTTTTCCTTTCTAAAAATTGAGTGAATTGTTCATTTACTTCTTGAGCCATATATTGATAGCCTTTAATTTTGTCCCCAACCTCATTAAGACCTTGCTTTTTCATTTCTGTAGTTAGCAGTTGTATCCATCTCACATTTTAATGACTATTGACCAAAGGAAGTAATTTTTTTTGAAGGATAGAAACAAAAAATAGGAAAAGACTTTTAAAACCTAGTGACTTCATTTTGATTTAAATAAAAAATCTATGAACAAGAACAAAAAGCATCTTTATATACTACAATCAATATTTATGCAAGAAGGTGTTAGAAAGATGTGGAATGCCTAAAAGGGAACATTAAAATGGCAGTTTAAATAATTCCTTAGAACTTCAAATAAACATGAGTTTGTTTTTCGACTTTTTAAGCTGAATTGGTAATTTTGGCTGAAACAGATTTAATATTTTATCTTTTTATTCCACGGCAAATGGTAAAGAAGTGATAAGCCTAGTGCATAGGGTTTTTTAATTTGTTGGGGCTGGTTTGTGTGTGTGTGTGTGTGTATGCCTATAGATGCTCAGTCAGTACAGGGATTTTTTTGCTTTTTACATGCATGATTCAGAAACTGCTGCAGATATTCACCAAAACACAAACAAGCCTGTACAAGAAAAATAAATAACCACTGTTGTGTTCTTAACCACTGAGTACATCAGGAATTTTACATTTGAATGTGATAAATTATGAGAGAAACAATAGATCTTATTAAAAATGACATTTCAACTCTTATTTTCACACAGAATTATCTGATTGCCAGAGTGTTTCTCTCCATACAAAAAGACTGTAAATCTTAAAAAAGGAGGAAAATAATTTTTAAAAATATTTTTCTATCTTTTTCAGTCTCACCTCTCATATGATTAACAAAAAATAAATTTTAATAGACTCTGAACAAGATTTGTTTAAGGTTAGGGTTTTTTGGGGGTTATTTTGTTGCGTGGTTTTGTTTTGGTTTGGGTTTTTTTGTTTGGTTGGTTGGATGGTTTTTGCTTTCTGTTTAGTGGTTTGTTGTTTTTTTTCTAATTTGGGAGTTTGGATATCTCAAATTCCTCAATAAAAACAAAAATATGACAATTCAATATTTGAATATTAAATTAAAACTATTAATTTAATCTACATTTATAATAGGGAGTTTGCTTTTTAACACTTTTGACTTCTATGGAACTGAGGACTGATGCTTGCTGTTGAAATCAGAGTATGAGATTGTTCCTGTAATCAGGCTGTCCCCAGTGGAGATCCAATTTTAGGTTTTGTGCTAGAGCATAAATTCAGTTAGTTCAGCTGTTTGTTTGCAGTATACCAACTCAGAAATACAAACAAAAAAGAACTGATTGTAGGAAACACTATGCTGATGGTTTGAAGCCTGTCATCATCTTAAATAGGTAAAAATGGTAAATTTAGGGGAATGGGGGATAGGAAGGTGTCACCAGCTATAAATGAGCTTGCGCCTGACAAAGGCAAGAAATTAAAGAATGCATTACTATTATAGTTTTTTGCCAAACAGAGGGATAGAGAATAATGCCAAAATGCCTATTTTACCTGCAGATGTCACATTTCATTATATTCAGGTTGGTTGCCCAGATTAATTTGAATTAGGTAAAGTTGATTGGAAAATAGTATAATATTTCCATTCTTCAGGATTAGATACTATTATGAGATTCTTATAGTTCTTTTTTTTTTCTTGTTATGAAACATGAGTATAATCATCAACAAATGTAACTACTGGTATTATAAAATCTAGTGTTAACCCATATCTTTGGATTGTGTAATGACTTACTCATTTAAACTAACTCATTTAAGTCCATTTTACATTGGTAGTAAAAAAAATCATTCAAGTAGGTAATTATAGGGGTAATAGAAAAATCTGGCAGGAAGCAAAAGCAATAAAAAAGAACAATAGTTTCAAACACCGAACAGCTGGCACAAAAAAAAAAAAGGTTATTTGTGACAGCTAAATACAGAATAGGGAGAAAGATAAGCAACTCTTGTTCTCTGTGTTCCCACAAATGATCTCAGAAGCACAACAGCCTAGCAGTAGCTTCTCAGTACAAACAGCAGGGTCTAGCTGGTACCAAGAATATGCTGCCCAAGGGTTGTGTGAGGGCATTGTCAGCCTCCTCTGCTTCCCTGAGAGATGTCCTGAGTGAACCCCAGGGTGGGACACTGAGTTAAAGCTAATGGCAATGTTTGAATACTGGATAGCATCCTCTTCCAACAGAATGAAAGAGCTGGAAAGTGTTTCCTTGGTTTTAAATAGATAAAAAGGAAGTAGGAAGTTAGGAGACAGGAGTGTGCAAAAGGAACAGTGCAATGAAAAGAAAGTGAGAGATGGGAGAGAATAACAAGAGGGAAGAATAAACAAGCTTTGCCATTTGGTCTGGAATTCCAGTTGTGCCAATGAATGTCCTTTCCTGACTCTGTGCTAATCAAAGCTGGCAGAATTCTCTGACAGTGTGATACAGGGGAGCACAATAGGCCAGAAGCGCTTCCTCTTATGTAGGTAAATTCCCTCAGAAATGAGAACCAGACATCTTGACAGTATAACCTAAGCTGCAAATGCAATTTCAGTCAAATGCAAAACACTGAACAATCAGTCAAAAGCTAGATTGGACATGGAAAACTACTGGCTATGAGTCAAGTATGATAAATGCATTCATCTGGGAAAGCACCTAGAATTTACTATACCAAAAACGGGTTCTGCAAGCAGGAGTAGGAAAATACGTGACATCTGAAAAACAGACTCTGAGGGAAAATAGAATGATTTGAGGAAAACTCCATAACATCTGAAAGGTCTTTATTGGAAAGTAAGGAAATATGTAAGTGCGGAGTAACCCACACCTGAAAACTGAATATACTGAAAACCTAAAATGTGAGAAAGGAACATAAGTACTTGTAGCTTATTATAATTAAAAACACACTGAGAATATTGAAATGCAAAGAAGTAAAGAAAGTGACTGAACAGTATTATTTAGTAGTAATGGTGTAGAATTAGCATAAAGAATGAAATAGAACCAATAAACTGGTGACAGCAACCGTGAAAGGTAGAATTTCTAACTGGAAGGTGAGGCAAAGAAAAACAGAAGCTAGTCACCACAGAAAAAGGACTAAATGTGTACTATTAGGGCTGAAAATGTGGTGTGAGATGCTTTGTTTCTTACAGAAGATAAATACAGATGTATTGCAAGTGAGAGAGGTTTTGAGAAGCAAGAGGTTAAAATTATGTAAGAAAAAGTCATGCAATGAAAGAGGAAACTAGAACTGTAGTTGTTTCTAATACCAACCAGATCTGTTGCTGTGGTTTGGCCTTGCACAGGATCTCTCTCTCTTCTCTGTAAGATCAGAGGTCTTGCTTCTGTTCATCGTCTGTGCTCCTACTAATCCTACCTTCTCTGCTGGTGTGCAGTTTTATGCTAATGTGCTCCTCCGTCTGCTGGGAGGTATTTCAAGGAAAGTTTCCTGCCCTGAAATCATTGCTAGAAATAGCTAAAAATAGTAAGCAGTCCTGTATATTTGTAGTGAAATGCAGCTCAGGAGTAGAGTTTCAAAAATCTCAGGCACTGAGAGGAGGTCTGAGTATGGATCATTTCCCTTCTAACTCTAACTCAAATAGCCTTGTCTGCTTAAAAAGTGCATGTGGAGAAATTCTGTCTCAGAGGACTTGAATATTTATCAAAAACATAGGCCAGCTTACTTACTACCTGAAACTAGATGGTGCTGGCAAAACAGGCAAGAAGCATGTACAGAGATTCTGTGCAGAGACCTGAGATGCAGTACAGTGAGAATATATATAGCCTTTATTAAATATGTGTATTATCTGCAAAGTATCTAATGATTAAAAACCCCTGAGCTCAACTCTCACTTGCTGTTATGAAGATTAATTAAATATTCAGTACAATGCTTGAGATTTCTTAGATGGCACAATAGTTGTCTGAAGGGAGAATAAAATGAAGAAACAATACCCCAAAACCCCTAATTTGAGAAAGATGTGGCAGAATAACACCTAGTAAAACAGTTTGATAAAGGATATCCAGCGTGAATTCAGGCAGAAGAGGTCATGCTGAGCTAATCTGTTTCAGTTCTTTGAAGATACTAGTGGTAAGAAAGATAAGGAAAATGTAGAGGTTCCTTACATTTCAAAAATAATTTGACAGACTTTCACATCAGAGATAAATGCATATGGAAAATACTCTGGAGGAGGAAATAAATGAAGATGCTGATAAAAAATTATTTGAAAGTGAGGAAATGCTTTTTGAATTACAGAGAAGTTGAATGACATTCTGCTGGTCATCCTGTTTTGTGAAACTTAGGCAATAGGACCAAATATGATATTGTTAATTTTTAAAATGGTTGCAGAAAGAGAGCAGAAGTGACTTAGGGTTATTAAATCGGTTGCTCAAAACTTGAGTCATTTGGATTAAGATTTGTCAGGAAACTATTTATGTTCACACTCAGAAAATCTCCTGTTACATGATCACAACACAATTTTCCACAGCATTCACCTTCTTTACTGTATAAAGGGTTTAGTATTCACTTGGTGATTCAGTAATTTGTTTTACCTTCTTTCAGCCTCAGGTCCTATTTATTACCACTTTGATTGTGATTTAAAAGATTTTTTAAATTCTTCATTGGCTTTCCCATGAAAGTTTCTAATAGCACAGACTGTACTACAGTGGAAGAATATAGATTCCATCTTTAAGTAATGGGGAACTGAGGCACTGAGCAATTACAGACAAAGGGGTCTCCTTATTTTGCATTGTCATTCTGAGGTTCCTACACCATGACCTTTTTATTGTACTTAATTTATACAGCATTATGTATAAATGTATATGTATAGATATCCTCTGTTTCAAAAGATAATGTAGTACAGTTTTTGAAGTGCATAATATTAAAATTCTAAAGTCAGAAAAAGCCATAAAATCATTGCTGATAGCAAGCTTTTTTGCAGGTTGAGGAGAGAGGAAATGGTAACATTGGGGTTTATAAAGTTGATGACACATTTTCTGATTACTGTTTCTCCTATTATTCCTGCATTCTTTGCAAAAGTGGTCTCATGGTAATATGCTGTAATCACTTTCAATTTCTATAATAAGGATGTGCTACTGTTTCTTATTTCCAAAGAAAAACTTTTTATACGATCATCTTCCTCGCTGAAGTTCAGACCTGTCAGGAAGACAGCAGTATTTTTAACATTATTATGTTGGTTAAAATCTTTCTGCTTAACTTGATTGAAATCTTGTATGTTTCTTGTGATTGTCCCTTCCAATATGTCTGTAGACTTTGTCTGATTGGAGTACAACATCTGGAAGAAAAAGAATCTCATGTCTTTAAAGTGAATCTGGTAAACCCAAACTGTGATTTTAATTGAAGCCCCTTGGAACTCATGGAATAAAAGTGTTGTTTCACACTGCTGTAGTTACGTCAGTGCAGAATAAGCAGGAGATATAAACACATAAACTAAAGTAGGGTTTTTAGTTCTGTAGAAGCTCCATTTCATGTGACTGTAGCTTGTGGTTAACATTGGGTTTAGCAGTACAAACAAAGAGATCGCATCTCCTTGAAGCTTCAGAGATTAAGTCATGAATACTTATTCCTTGACTGGCACCTAATTTATGTCTTTTGTTATAATATCTTTATGTGTCCAATTTAAATTGTGCTTTTGTCTTTGTATTGACTGTGTTCTGTCATAAGAGAGATTGTTTCCTGCCAAGTATCATTTTACTGCAATATATAACAGGCTAAACAAGGCATGACTTTTTTTCGTTTACATGTCATATATATCACCTCACTTAGTTAATGCAGGAACTGAATTAGTAAATAAACAAAGGAATCAAAAGCCATAAACCATTATTTTCTGGGGAAAAAATAATTCTGTAGGAAACATACAACTATCAGATATATGTTAGAATTATGATTGCTTATATTTACTTTGTTCCCTTGCTTTGAGGCACATTTGCTATGGATTTTTCCCTGGGGCAACAAAACAGTCTTAAAATTACAAATTGGTAGCAATGAACAGACAGAAAACAATGTGCATTTCTGAAATAGACATTAATCAGAGGTGTCAATTGTAGGTATTTGAAAAAAAGAAATACAGATGTAGGGTCATATTGTGGGGAAGAAATAGCAACTTGAAACCCTTGAACATGCTGTAGTTACTGAATCTACAAAACGTATTGTTTTTATTTCTTTATATGAATCTCAAAACATTAAGGTGACAATCATTCTTGGGTTCTTGAAGCTGAATCATCAAGAGATCACCTTGGGGGCTTGGGCAGTTTGTCTGTTTCTATGTTCTTTAATATTGAGTTCTGTGCTATCACATAAGTAATGCTAGTATTTTGGTGATAAAACTCAATGCATGAAAATTGTTGGTCAGATCATCATTTTGATAATCAGGCTTGACTGAAGCTTTTTTCAATCAAAAGATGGTGCTGTTAAATATGCATTTGTGTTGTAATCTTCCAGCTTGAGTCATTACAAGTCTATTTCAAGAATTAGCTGAGTAACAAGTTTTATGTATGGATTTTGGGATTTGGTTTGGCTTTGTTAGTTTTCTTTATCACAAAATGGACAAGGAAGTAAAAGAGAGGGAAGGAGGCAAGGAGGAAAGAAGGAAAATAGGAAGGAGGAAATGGAAGAGAGAAAGAAAAGAGGGGGTGGGGAGAAAGAGAGAAAGAGAGAAAGGAACTGGAATAATCAGAAGCCTTGGGTCATCCATTGGTCCTCAGTTTCAATTTTGGAGTGCTATCATTTAGATAGTATTTAATTTACTCTTTCACATTTTTCATGTCTTTAAAAAATGATTTTGCCTTACTGAAAATGATGTTTATAAACACAATCATTTCCTTTCATTGTCATTTTTCCTCTGTAAAACCAAGAGGATATTTTTGCAGATTTCAAACTGCAGCTCTGTGCACTAGCTCATGTGAAATGACTGTTATATCCTATATTCATTCTGGTTTGTACTTCACAATTTATTCATGTTGTTAAAGTTCTACAATTCATTGCTAGGCTTCTGGGTCTTCTTATTATCACAGGACAAAAGAAATGACCTCTATGGGTTAATTCATTTTATTGTTTTCTACATGGGTTGATGATGGCAGCCCATGGGGACGAGACAGTAAAGCTTAAACAGTAAAGCTCTTTGCAAGAATAAAGTGGTAAAAAGTGAGGGTATTTTTCCTTTCTTTATAAATAAGAAAAATGGTTATACTTGATAAGTTTTAGCAATGAAATTGGTGAGCTGGAAAACTTCAGTCAGGTGAGACAGCCTCTTCTCCAGTCAATTTTTGGAGACTGCTTGATGGAATATGTCTATTTGAATAGACATTCTGAGTGTAGAAGGAAGATTTTATTGAGTATGTCATCTTTGTGTTATAAAAGAAACTCTTGAAATTTAGAAGACTATTTTCCTTTAGGGAGCCTTTGTAAAATAAGAGGATCTTTTTTTAATAGAGTATTTATTATTTTTTAATAGTGTCTTTAGGAGTATTAGAAAGGGAGATTTTTCCATCAGCACCAATTTTGATTTTAGAAAATTATGAGCTCCTGCCTGAGGCAAGAAAACAAATTATTTTGCTGTATTTCAGAAAAATGTAATTACAGTATTTATTTCCTTATATGTTTTTTAGGAAAGAGTTTAATTTAACTTTATTACTATCACTGCCAAGGGAGAGCCAAAACTAAGATTGGTATAAATGGGTGTAGCTGATACTGACCCCTTGCTTAAAGAACCTGCAGAAATAAAAAGGCTGGATGAGTAGACAGCACCCGGTAGGCTTCAGCATCATTCCAGGGCACACACAGAAATGGGACTAACCAGATCTAAAAGACAGTTAAAACCTACCACAACAGTAATTACTTGGACAAATTGCATTATTTTTTTTTTCTGTTAATTGAAAATGAAACATTTGAGGCCAGAATTTTTGTCCTTCTTTACCGAAAAAACGTGTTGTCAAAAACCTTCATCTGTGAAGGACCTATGATTATATATACCTTGTAGATGGAAATTAAACTGTAGAATCATAGTTTCATTTCAGTTGGAAGAGACCACTAAAGATCATACAGTCCAACCCCCCTGCCATGGGCAGGGACACATTTCAATGAACCAGGTTGCTCAAAGCCTCATCCAGCCTGGCCTTGAACTTCCAGGGACAGGATATCTATAGCCTCTCCAGATGACCTGTTCCACATAACATTTTATGTTCTCATGATAAAAAAAGAATTTGTTCCTTTTATCTGATCTAAATTTACCCTCTTTCAATTTTAAACTTTTACCCCTGATCCTGTCACTACAGGCCTAGGTAAAAAGTTCTTCTGTATCTTGCTTATAAGCTTCTTTTATACAGTGAAGGGAAGTGGACCTCTGGACTAAGTAGGAAGCAGTAGTATGACAATGGCTAAGAAAAATGGAGCCATCTTGGATATGAGTGGTTGCTAAAGTTAGCAGACATTCATGCACAACCCAAATATGCAAGGGGTCTTTCAAAAGCAGAACCAGTATTACAAGCTTGCAAGCCTATGGTGGTCAACTGAATAGAAGTTGCAAATACGTGTTGCTCAGCTGAGCTAAGACTCTGGCTTGTAATCACACACCAGTGCTCTAGCAGAGGCTCTAGCAGAGGCCCTGGTCAGCTTCCCCAAGAGATAAACCCTATTTAGTTCCATGTAATTGCAACCCACTGTTATCTGAGCATTGATTATATCCATGTAACCTTCTTTTCAAAACTTCTGTTTTTCACTAGAAATGTGTTGTGCAAGTACATTGCCAGCATTTAAATAAGGAAAGTTTTCTGTTTATTTCAGCTTGTGTAGATACTTAAATAACTGATTTTTATTTACATGGAAAACCTTTGGCAGCTGTTGAATATCAAGATGACTGGAACCAGTGATTTTTTTTCAGTAGTCAGGAAGAAATAGCTTGTTGCAGTAATTTTCTGTGCACAGAGTGGTTCTTGCAACCAAGGCCAGTATTTCAAAAATTTGTCAAAATTTACCTAGCTGCTTGCCTTGTCATAGGGCTTCTTGGCTCATGTGATGTGAATCAGTTTATCATATTTTATTTTAGAAATGTTGATCTATTTTTATCTGGTTTTTCAAATGTATGGAGTTTATTGGCAAAAGGTGGAAAATGTACCAGCAATCCAGGGAACTTGAGAGTTTTCCTGCTGAGCTTAATATAAGAGCAGTTCTCACTCCACAGGGGCACTCTATTTTCTGCTTGCTAATGTCCACATGGTGGGGTTTTGTTTCATTTAGTAAAGATGTTTTTGAAATCTGCTCCAGAGCCCATTAACAATTGTAGGAAAGCTTTGGAGCTTGAAGCAGATGTAAAACATTTACTTAAGTGCTTTCTTGAATCTGAGCCTTCCATGCTACCCTTGAAAATCTGAATTCTAAGTTTACACCTGCAGGTGTTACAAGTGGAGGTTACAGTACTATATAAAAATAAGTTAGTGTTATTATAAACAAGTCACACCTGTTACAGGAGCAAGGAGCAAAGACAGGGCTGCTTTGGACTGCAGTACTGGGTAATATTGCATGAAGAGTCACAGCAAGGTTCTTAAAATTTAGCACTCTTAGACTGTAATGTAGTATTCCTGTGACATGTCTCAGATTAATGAACAGCATGACTATTTCAGTAAGACATTAGTTACCTGTCAGTCACAAAGACATTTTTTTCCTGGCCAGTAAGAAATAATTTCAAATGTTATATAACAGTATTTATATTCCTGGGGAATTTGTTTAATTTGGGTATCTTGTGAAAAGGAAACAGGAAATTTCCTTCTTAAATGCTTCTCTTGAGCACCTTCAGTGTTACATAATAGTGATTTTAAGTTTCATACTGTTAGCTGGCCTTGAGCCATAGATTTCACTAGTCCTTACCTGAAACAGTATTCCCTTATGGTTATATTTTGATTTCTTTAAATTAAAAAGAAAAAAGATTAATCTCTGTTTTTCTTTTTCTGTTTCCATAAAAAGGCTTCAGCATAGGTTGTGAGGGCTTACCTTTGTGGTGGGAAAATGCTATAAGATGTAAAGTCACTACATATCTTCATGTAAATAGTCTTTCCCAAATCCCATTCAACTGGAATTATCTCAGCTGTTGCTTGTAATTGTAAAATACATACTTTTCAAATACAAATACAGTGATTTTTCTCTTACACAAGATCACGTAAATTGCAGGAGCACAGCACTAATTAACTTGGAGGGGGATAAAATTAGTAAATAGTGTTTTCAACAACATATTTTCTAGTTTGATTTTCAAAGTAATTTTATCATAAAAGGTATTTTGAAAGCCTGTGGAACTAGTGCCATGTTTGTTGCTTTTTTGGTACATATTATCCACTTCCAAAGTGAGGAAATGAAAAAATGTCATGCTTGAATTATCTTCCAGTGTGTTGAGAAGCAGTTTCTCACCTTGTGACAGGCCACTCTATTGTCTAAAACTCATTTGTGTTCCCAGTAATGGCAATACACAATATTCTTCATGTGTTAATTGTTGAGATACCAAGTCAGAATACAATTAGGAGTAGTTTAACATACCCTTAAATCCCAATAAAGCAAATTGAAACTAACTATGTGTTTAAATGCTTTCTTGCAATGAAGACTAAAGAAATAGAGGCAGGCTGGACACTTGCTAAGTGTCTGTGGTCTGAATAAAACATCACAAAAGCAACTTAAATTCTTCCTTTCTCTGGAATTCAGAGATCGTTTGGCATTTAAGAAAAAAAAAAAAGTAGAAAACACAGAAGTTAAGGCTCTGAGAGAGGCTGATGGAAGTTTCTTCTCTGCTTGAGACCTGGCCAAAGCTTGCCGTTTCTGAGAATTGACAATGTTGTTGGCCATAGAGAAGTGAGATCAACCCTGTCAATAACACCTTTCAAACCTAAGCCTGTGAGTTTCTCTCTTTGTTTCTGTCTTTGAAAGGTAACAGAACTCCAGCTGTCCCCCATTCCCCTCGCCAGGCCCACGCGGCCCAGCAGGGGCTGGGCTCGGCCTCCCGCGACTCCCGGGCTGGGGATGGAGCCTGCGGAGCTTTTTCTGGCCCCAGATGGGGGCCAGACTCTGCTGCGGCTCTCCTGGGAAGACTTCTGGGTCTCAAAAACAGACCGCTAGTTTTCCAGTGCTGCTGTCAAGCTGAAATCCAACACCATGAATACCTGCCAGGGTTTAAACCAGATTTTAACCCTTTCACTACCCAGATGAGACCTGCAGATTTAATCCTTTCTCCAGAGAGAAGAAAGCGAGAGTGATCAACATGTAAAGAGACAATATAAACCATCAAAGTAAATAAAAGAAGGAGTCTAGCCTCAGATGGAAAGAGAGTGAGGAGATAATAATAAACTGAAATATTCTTTGGTAAGGCCATGGAGATGGACAATAATGTTATGAAAAATTCCTTTAATTCATGAAAGAGTATTTTAAGGAGAATGAAGTATTTCAAAGTGTAGATCTGAGCAAGAGTACCCATTGATGAAGCTGAGCAGATGACGGAGTAGTTGTGATCCCATGAGATGCTGGATCAGAGAGAGAGAAGTGAGAGTTGATGAAGACCCTTGACCCCCAGGGAGAAAAAAGAGAAAACCTCTGTTCCCCGAGATGATTACAGAGACAGATGAAGAGAAACTTTGCCTTTTAATAATTCATCCTTAAAATAATACCCCTTGAGTTCATGGCCCATGAACACACCTCAGAGTGGTGTGAAAATGGGAGAAGGGCATAATGGCAGAGTTTTTTTCCGGGTGGCTGTTATCATGAGACTGAAGAGCCATGAGAAAACTGTTTTCTTGTGGAGAACTCTCCATGGAATGACAAAAGAGAACTCGTGTCTCTGCAAAGACTGATGAAAAGACTATCGTCTTTTTGTCTAGTTGTCTAGTTGTTACTGTTTTAACCACCAAGTTTTGTCTCTATGTTGTCAGTTGAAAAAGGGAAAAGTTGAATGGTAGGGAAGAAGAGTTTCTAGAAGTTTTATTCTGGTTTCTTATTCTTGTAGTTCTATTAATAAACTTTCTTTATTCACTTTTAAGTTTTAAGCTTGTTTTTCCCTTCACCTAATCCATATCTCACAGCAAGAAATGAGTAAGTTTTCTGGTGATTTTTAACTAGTGCTTTAAACCACCACAAGCTATGATGCTCAGCAATACAAACCCACATCCAAAAGTAACCAGCACGTATTTACCTTTATTTCCCTAGGAGTGTAGAATATGGAGAGTGGCTTCCTGGGTAACAACTTGTGGGCTTTTTTCTAGTAATTGTATACTGTACCTCTTGCCATCTTATAGTAAGGAGAACTGATAACTTACTTGTGTAAGAAGTGATCAAAGTGTTGCTGGTTAAGAAAGTAATTTCATGAAAGATGATGCATCTGTACAGTCTGTTGTCTTTCTCAATTTTTGTGGGGCTGTTCAGATGCACTTTCTAAGTCAACCGACCACAGCAAGGGGGAATAAATCCATGTATGGGGATTCTTATTTCATATTTTCAGAAACTGCAGTACTTCAGCTGTGACAACAGACATGCTGAACTCATTTTTGTATATGTGTAACATACATGTACATATGTGAAATAATACACAAGGTAATATGTAATCTGGAAAGCTCATACATCAGGCTAGGATTAGGCATTTCATGAGTTATTTAGGGCTTGTTACCAGCAAGAGAAGGGCAAAGATAATATTCTCTCACTTAATATTTGGTGAAGTATTTCCATGATTTAATAGTTTCAATATCCCAGGGTGCTACCTAACACTGAATGCTGGTTTTTAAACAAAACCTCTTATATATAGATTGTACATTAAAAGAGGTGAATACCAGCCATCTTTTCTAAGGGAGAATGAAGTAGATACTTGAGTGAAAAATACTTTGCAAGTGCTGAAACTGAAATAAGATTCCTACTTTTCCCTCTGAGCTTTGAAGATAATGTTCAAAGAACAGTAATTCTTTGTGATTATGTCTTTTTTGTTGCCCCCTAAGTTGCAGTCTGTATCTTGGCCTCCAATTGGAAGTCACCAGTCCATCAGCCTGTCACATCTATAAGCCTAGGGTTGCCAGTTCCTGAGTGGATGACAGGGGTTAATTTGAGCTAATGTATTTTATTCCTTATAAGAATATCTGATCTGTTTGAAATGTGGCACAAGTGAAACTTCTTTGCTTTCTGATCACTTGCTAATTGAGTGTCCTTGCAGTTCTCTACCTGAGTGCTTCAAATGTAATGAATGAATATTAATGAAAACCTCTAATGAATTTAGATTATGGAATGTGTTTGATCATTAGATTTTATCTTTGAAAAACTTCAGTTAGAAAAAGGAAAATAATTCTGTGCTGAAACTTGACTCCAAATTTATGCATATTACATTTGCTTCTTATTATGCTAGAAGGTCATTAGGTTTCACAAAACATGTATTCTGCAGTAAAACTGTGGGGTCTTTTAAAGGTTTTACTCAAAAGTGTCAATGAAGTTCTTCTCCACTTAAAATTAGTTTTATTGCAGTTGTTACTGTTCAGCTGCAATTGATTTTTTAAGAAAAAAAAACTGATGAATTTCTAACCATATTAAAAAGTGGTTGATAATTTATATGGTAAACGAACTGGCTCCTCACAAAGGAAATGAAATTGCTGACTTTGTGCCAATTCCTACCATCTTTATTCACAGTGTCTTATACTTTATTCCACATGAAAGCCCTAGCTGAGAGAGTTGGACTACTTGCCTAGAAAAGCAATTACCTTGATAAATGAAGATGACAGGGTCTTTTCTTAAATAAACATGAATAATCCTTCCACCCATTCAGAAAGCTGAACATACAGGTGCCATCTTATCCTGGGATAACAGTTTGTTAAAAAACCCAACCTTTTCATTCATCATTTCAAAGGGCTGGATTAAGCTACAGTTATTTCCATATTTCGTGCTCTTTATTCCTGGTTTTGATTCATAGGTAAGTAATAGTTATTACAACAATTCAGCATGAAATTTCTAATTTCTGCATAAATGGATCAGTAAAATAGTCTTTTCAAATAAGATAAGCCTTTGCAAATACTGTTCCAATTAAAGTTTCATGAAATCAGCAGGACTTTTTTTAGATAATCTCACTGCAGACATTCTGTTCCAAAAAACATAATACTCATATTTGATGCAGTGAAAGAAACTAAGTAAAATCAAAATAGGTTACATTCTAGGTGAAGTGGTACTTTATGTGTATCCTATTTCTGGTTTTTCAAAATCTGTCAGACTTCCATATTCTGTTAATCAGGTTATTTCTACTGTTTTTCATTGATTCATCTCTTTATTTAATTATTAATGAGGGTTTTCCTATTACAGACAAGAGCATCCAAAGCACTTATTCTTTCAACTCTGTGATATTTTTTACTTCTGTTTTTGTCCTAGAGAAAAGAGAAAGATTAAATGGCAAGATCTAACCCCTCATATGTTTGTATATGAAAAAAGAAACAAGCCAAATTTTCCAGAGTTTCAAATTATTTTTTCTTTTCTCCATATTGTAATATAGCTGGAATTCACTTGGCCAAGTCATACAAGAGCAATTAAATTAAAAAAAAAAAAAGAAGAAAAAAGAAAGCCACCCCAAAAACTTGTAAAAATTTGCTCTTAATTCAAACTGACTGACCCATGCAGATCCCATAAATGCAGAATGGTGTCCAGTTTTTGTCACTCTTGGCCAGCCTTTGTGAGGTCTGACAATATGATAGAGTATGTTCTTTCTGACTCTTGTCATGTGCCAGGGTCTAGGTGGCCTCTACATGCTGAAACCTCCCCTGTAGCAGCTACAGTCTCCATCTAAGCAGGTGTTGCTCGTTTCAGTGAGAAGAAATGTTGACAGAGATGCCATTGAAGAGCTGCCCATGCAGAAATAAGCCTTGTAGTCTTATGCCTCTGGCCAGAAAAAAAACCCCAACCCAGTGATTACCCTGTTATTTGCACTCATTTCTGGATTTTTACAAGTCCCATTAGGCAGTCTTCCTAGGAAATCCTTTAAGTGTCTTCTCCAGAAAAATATTCCTCTTCAGAGGTTGTAGTCAGCTGTTGTAGTCCTTGTCCCTATTAAGAACTTGGCTCAAAAGTCAAGATGCTTTGGGAGCAGACTTTCTGCCAGGAATTCTCTTCAAATTAAAACCAGTAATCAGACTAATGTTTTTTTCTGTTTTGCACAAGATTTAAAGTCTTGTTTTGGCTAAACAGACCAAAAGCAAATGTTACAGGACTTGGTGCTGAATTCTCCATCATCCCTCCCACTCTGAAATCCAGTAAATACAATTTTGGCTTTGACAATAGGAGGTCACAGGCTTGATGCTATCCTGATAGTGTCTCAGGACATGTTTGGTCTTGCCTCAGGGAGAGTTTGGTTTAGCAGGGCAGCAGTTGTCTGATGGCCACATGCCTGTGGTTTTCCTGCCTTGGCCTCTTTAGGCTTTTAAACTACTAAATAGATTAACAACATTTTGAGTGTAACTCCTGCACTGTAGCATGACCAGCTGCAGCAGCTTGGGACATGGATGGTGGCATTCAGCTGAGATAAAGAAGGGTTGTCAACTAGAGCTAATTGCTACTAGTGCAACCTGGGTTAGCCTCTCAGGACCCCTCTCAACTGGGAAGTGATAAACTTGCGGCCTGTTCAATATCCCCTAGTCCTCCCAGTTGTATTGAATCAAATACTGCAGCCTGGCTTTCAGGTGTGGCATTTTTGCCTTGGCACTTTGGGCTGCCCTTTTTTGGATATGTTAGGAGATTCAAAACTCTCTGCAATATTCTGAAAGGCAGCATCCAAGCTGTATTTAGATGGTAACAAAAAATGCCACTACAGATTTTAAACAATAAAGTAATCTGAGATCTGTAACAAAATAGATTTTAAATGTACCATAAAATGGATCAAAAAATTCTAGTTTTTCTCAGAGAACTAATGCCATCTGCCATGTATGTTCTCCTAGCCTTAGCCTACACAACAGCTCAAAATTCTATCTGTGTAAAGTTTGTCTAACGATTTACTTAGATGAAGATTTGAAACTAGTTAGTGAAGTAGTTTCCTCATAGCTTTCATGATCCTACCATGACTAAAATACTGTGTTCTCTTCCTCCCTTTTTCTTCTATGTCCTTTATTTTCTTGAGGCTTCATTTCAGTGATGAGTAGCTACAGTTTTTCTGAATTAAAGCAGTTCCAGAAGAAATGTAATCTGTGTGCCTGTGTTCCTATAGTAGTTTGTTTTCTTTCCTCAAAATATGATTTTAAGTGACCTGCACATAGGTTGGTTAGGGTGATGTTGTGGTTTGACACCAGCCAAAAACCAGGCACCCAGGAAAGTTACTTGGTCACCCTCCCCTGCCATAGCTGGGCAATGGAGAGAGGGAAAAAATAGCAAAGGGTTTATGAGTCGAAATGAGGATTGGGGGGGAAAAAAACATTTTAAGGGCAAAATAGGCTCAACTTAAAGGTACAGGGAAATTTATTACTAGCAGAATCAGGAGGATAATGAGAAGTAAAATAAGCCCTTAAAATACCTTTTTTCCTCCAGCCCCTCCCTTCTTCCCACTGACAGTGCAGGGAGACAGGATGTGGAGGTTCTGGTCAGTTCATCACCTAAGGTTTTCTTCCACTGCTCAGGGAGAGTCCTTCCCCTATGAGTCTGTGGGGTCCCTCCCACAGGAGACAGTTCTCCGTGAATGTCTCCATCGTGGTTCCAAGCTCACAAGCAGCAGTCTGCCCAAAACTGCTGTAACATGAGTCTCTCCCGCAAGCACACAATCCTCCCAAAACTGCTGTGGTCTCTCTTTCCACAGGGTGCTGTCCTCCAAGGACAGGCTGCTCCAGCCTGAAAGCAAGGCCCTCTCTCCACCAGGTCTCCCACTGGATGACAGCCTCCTCCAGGCATCCACCCACTCTGGAATGGGCACCTCCCCCATGGGCTGTGGGTGGATCCCTGCATCCCCCATAGATCCCCACGTGCTGCAGGGGCACAGCTGCTTCACCATAGTCTTCACCAGAGCCTGCAGAGAAATCTTGTCTTTGGTGCCTGGAGCACCTCCTCCCACTCCTTCATTGCCCTTGGTGTTGCCATGTCGATTCCCTCACATGTTCTCACCTCCTCCTCTTCTCTGGTGAGGAAAAATCTGTGTGTGGTTTTTTGTTGTTTTTTTTTTTTTTCCCTTAAATGCGTTATGACAGAGGCATTATCACCATCTCTAATTGTCCCAGCTTTGGCCAGCAGCATGTCCATCATCAGAGCCATCAGAGACTTGCTCTGCTTGGCATGGTGGAAGCTCCTAGCAGCTTCTCACAGAAGCCACCTCTGTGTCCCCCACTGCCAAAAACCAGGCCAAGCAAAATCAAACAAACCAAAACAGGTGACATGACATGCCATTTATTCGGGAAGAAACTGTGCTTCATTAAGTTAGCATCCTTGTTAATTATGATCTCCATTTACTGTTTTAGTAATTTTTTTCCAAGAGCTACTTTACTGTTTCTTGAAATTTTTCCTGAATTAATCTGCTGAAATAAGTTGTTTTAATTGCTTTAACATTTCAATGATCTATGCAATAAATCCACTTTAGAAGTTCATTCAAATTTATAATTACTACCACTTCAATATTCTCCATTTTGTGCATATACAGTGAGGAAACACCATAGGTACAGCTTAATAGTGTTAACCCTTATAGCATGTTTGAACTGTAATAAACTAGAGATGAAAAGTTATTTGTTAGAATATTTTAACTAGGATCACCCATTGGGATGCTACATTTTTCCTTTGTACCTGTTAAATAGGACAAAATAATCCCTAATACTTCCAAAGCTATTTTTCTTGTCAAAAATTTAATTGACTTAAATGGATTTCATTCATTTCTGAAGTAGGATGAGAAACCTGATAAGAGTAGTCTTTCCTACTTATTGATGATGCCTTTGTCCAAGTCCCATATAACTTGGTGTGGTTTTCACCTCAGCAAAAGAGATGAGAGAACAGTGAGTTCCGGGATTTAGGGTTTTTTTTGTGTTTGTTTACTTGTTTGTTGTTATGTTGATCTTCTCTATACACTCGTGCAAGACTCCTGTCTAAATATCAGTCTTAGAGTTTAGCTTTATAACGAGATATTATTTATCCTGCAGTATTCTACTGTTGGGAAGTAAGATACACATTACCCTTTACAGTGATGTAAAAAGGGAGTTTCCTGTATATAAGAACCTCAAAAAACAAAGGTAGGTTAGTGTGTGCTTCAATAGCAAGTATTTCAGCTAAAGAATAAGAAATAATAAGAAAAATCTAAACCTTAATGTTGGTAGCAAGACCACATAATTCAAGGATATGATAAGCTCAGCAGAGGTTTTGAATATAATGTTTTCTGTAAAGTTAGATGATTTATTTAAATATGAAATAGATTGTTCTGTTAATAATTACAAACAACTTTACTCTCAGCTTCTGTCCACATAGCACTAAATGTCTAAAATTCTGCCTGATAGAAGATAAGAAAATAAAGAATTGGTCCTTACCAGGAGAAAAGAGAAAGTGAACTATCTTTCCATCCTTCCATTTCCTAGCAACCATGTCTTCAAGTTACATTTTGTCTATATAAAATCAAGTAAACTGAGCTTAACTCATCCTAGCCTAATTCAGTTCCTTCCTGCCTGCCTTCCTGCCTGCCTTCCTGCCTGCCTTCCTTCCTGCCTTCCTGCCTTCCT